>NC_062538.1:16816169-17116169 GCF_022655615.1 Tachysurus fulvidraco
TTTTTTTTTCTTTTTGTTTTTTATGGTTTGTTTCTCGCCATTTTTCTTCTCCCTAAAATCATTTTAAGCACTTGAGTGCAGAAATACTACTTCTGAGATGTACACACGTATTTATCAAGTGTTGTGCAGCATGTTCACCGATGAGATTGTTGGAAATGTGTGGTCCAAGTCTGAGTCTCAACTCATATATGAGACTGAGTCAGTTCTAGTCCTGTCCGAGATGAGCTATAAATCAGCGCAGTCGGTCTTTGTTCTCAGTGTACACGTTCTAGAAATGCTCGAACCTGCTCAGCTGTAATGCAAAAGCGCGCGATACAAGCTAGTCTGTTATATATATCGGACTTATCTGACAAGAGGAAGGTAACTCTTTTTCGTTTGTCCTCACAGTGACATTAATCGCAATCACAGTCATGCCTGTAAAGGTATGTGGAAGCAGGCAGATAGCGACTTTTTAACTCCACCCTGTTACATTGGTGTCATGGTGCAGTGAATTATCAGTTATGTAGAGATAGAGTGGTATAGCCGTGCTTAACTGTTGGCAAATAGCAACGAAAATCCATCCATAAACTATCTGTCCATGAATTATGTAGCAAATTTTCTGACTCGAAAAGTGCAGAAGGCAGGGGATCCACCGCGGATGGGACACACCACATCCATCCCAGGTCACACACAACACCATTCTCACACTAGGACAATTTAGGCGATGGCGAGGGTAAACCTACAGTGTAGTCTTTGAGACTGGGCAGGAGCGACACCAGAGTATCCTGAGAAACGCACCAAAGCACACAGGGCAACTGCATAGGGAAATCAATCCCCAACCCCAGGCCTTAAATATATATGGTGATCTTCGCATACACAATACTAGGGTTATGTCAAACTGCCAGACGAGTGGTGCTAGGTCAGGTCCAATAGACAGATTTGTGCATAACATGATGACACGTCTGGTTTTTTTTCCCCCACGACTGTTTTAATATGGCCTTTGCATCCTGATATTAATGTGCATAATTTCTGTGTGAACTATAGTGCACAGACTGACAGAAATTAGATTTAAGTATTGTATAGTATGAATACATACTGAGCAGCTGTGTTTGTTCGTCCGAGCTAAGCAAAGGACATGGTTGGTCAGCTGGCAAAACATGTTGCTTAACATGGTGCTAGAGCTTTTACGGAAAATAAACTGAATGACATATGACAATAAATATTCTGTGCCAGTAGTGTGTGGTGTGGATGTGTGTGTGTGTGTGTGTGTGATGTAGAGAGAGAGAGAGCGAAGGAGAGCGAGAGAGAGAGAGAGATGAGATACGAGAGAGAGAGAGAGAATATTTTTAGTCAGTTTCATTTGTCAGTCAGCTTTTTCACAGAGAGCGCATTGTCTGTGAGTGTATGGGGATGTGTGTCCGCCATAGCACACGGTGCGCCGGTTGTGTGATAGCGTGTGTGTGTGTTTGTGTGTGTGTGTGGCGTGTGATGTGTGTGTGTGTGTGAGTGTGTGTGTGTGTGTGTGCTGTGGGGTGGAGACGCTGAATGGATGATCGAGGGATAGGGAGCAAGAGATGAGAGATGTCGGCCGAGGGAGAGTGGATACGGTTCCGTGACTGACTGCCACATGTCCAAGAACATCTGCTCCTGATCATCACCACACACACCCACACACACACACAAACAGGCACACACACTAGTCTCTGTACTGAGTATGGGTGTGTGTGTGTGTTTAGATCTACAGTTATTAGGGGTTAATTAGGCTGCCACCGTTAGAAGTGAGTGTGTGGATTGTGTGTGTGGCGTGTAATAGATTTGTGTGTGTGTGGGATGAATGTGTGTGTGGTGTGTGTGTGTGTGTGTGGTGATGTTTGTGGAAGGTGAAAGATGAAAAAGCATGGTATCATGAGACAACGCCAGATGGATGAACCCACTACCACTGGCAACATACGTAACCTTCTGCCTGCTCGGACCTCATCACTCCTCATTCCGGCTTTTTTGTCCGGATTGCTCTGTTTCCACATTGTCTCTCACAACTGTTTTTTGTTGCAGTTACATATACACAGATGTAGTGGGGACAGCCCAGTGAAAGAAGCACACACCGACTACATCATTAGTACCGCCCTGCATTTAATTGTAGTTAAGGTATTTAATTATGTGTGTATATATATATTTTCCTGTATGTCTGATTTGTGTGTGTGTGTGGGTGATGTGTGCGAAAAATGTTGCGTGTGTGTGTGTGTTTGCGTGCATGTACTGTCTAAGTGGGGTCAGTCACCATCCTCCGTGTGGGTAATATTAATAGCGTGACAAAAGTCCTCTTTATTGCATCCTGTCTCATCTCAACCACGGTGTCCGGTGTCCCCAAACAACATGTCAATGATGTCATTTACCGACATAGGAATGTGGTGTGTGTGTGTAATAGTGTGTGTGGTGTGTGTGTGTGTGTGTATGTGTGTGTGATGTTGTGTGTGTGTCTATCTGTGCAAGCGTGCGTGTGCAAGTGCTTCATGGGAAGGAAGACTCCACGCATCTGGGCTTTAGTTTCGGTACTTTCAACAAACTCCTTGAGCCGCTAATGCTTTGTGTTACACCCCTGGAGTTGTGTGACATGGAGTCCTGAAACACACTCAGCTCACACACACCCACACGCCACAACCCGTGCACACCATACACCCTTCTCTTTTTTTTCCCTCTCTACTTATTGCTGCTCTTTCTCTTCCGTCCTTTCTCAGTCATTAGTATACTACAGAGCTGTTCATAATAATGGTGTTTACTCACTTGTTAGCATTATTGGACTGCAATGTTCTCCTCTCTCTGTGTGTGTGTGTGTGGTTGTGGGTGTGGTGTGTGTGTGTGTGTGTGTGTTGTGTGTGTGTGTGTGTGAGTGTTTGTTTGTGTGTGGTTGTGGGTGGTGGTGTGTGTGTGGTGTGTGTGTGTGTGTGTGTTGTTGTTTCTATTCGCGCTCTCTCTATCTCTCTTCCTCCCCTTTTTCTTCTTTTCCTCTATCTCTCTCTATCTCTCTCCTCTCTTCTCTCTCTCTCTTATCTCTTAGATAGATAGATAGGATAGATCATTTTTGTCTTATTAACCATAATTCCTGTAAATGATCACTTTTCATCATTTCATTTTCACTCTAGAATACATATAAGTTGTAATTTAGTTTTTTTGTTTTTCCTTCTGAACAATAACTCGAATTCCTCTCTCTATTCTTTTTTTCTTTAGTATCCTTCCCACCCTCCTGCCCTCACTTTGTTGGTTGGTCTGCCGATTCATAACCTATACAACAAACACTTCTTCTCGCTTTTTATCCCATCTCTACGCTCCACCTATTTTCATCTTCCCCCCCGTCCCTCCTTTTTTTATGCCAGGTATACACACATTTCTGAAACCGCACACTTAAAGACTTCTCACAAACACTACCTTTTTCGTCCACCAGGGGATAATGTTATGCCGCATTAAGTGCATTTTCACACAGTATGATGAAGAAGATGCAAAGACGACACATTTAGGCTGTATCTACTGTAAGGGATTATCAAAGTTTACTATCGCATTGTCCCCCAGTTATAGTTTAACTCTTTATAAGGTCTGGTTCCTCTCGGGTTCTCTTCTCTTCTTTTGTCTTGTGTTGAGGAGATTTTCTTTGCCCTATCACTACTGACTGTGTAGATTCAGTATTTTAGCATATGAGTTAAAAAATCTGATTTTTCCTACAGTAGTAACACTAGAAAACTTTAACGGGTTCTAGCTATGGTATAGATCTCTGTAATAGGACTCTGCTCGGTTGCCCCCAAATGGCCATTTTCAAAAAGACTTAAAAATCTTAATTCTTTGCCAAACATTCTGTTCCCCCGCAATATCAATACAAAATGACTGGATTTGATTTCCCTAAATCTCTCTCTCTCTCCCTCTCCTCTCTCTCGCTCCTTCTGCCTCTCCCCTCCAATCTCTCTCGTCCTCCCTCTCTTCCCTCTCTTCCCTCTTCCTCTACCTCTCTCCCGCTCTCACGGCCTCTAAACTCTCGTATCCTCTCCTCTCTCCTCTCCTCCGTGTCTCTCTCCACCTCCTCTCTCTCTCTGTCCGGTCCTCTCTCTCTCTCTCCTCAACAACATCCTCTTTCTCAACTCTCTCTCCCTCCTCCCTCTGCTTTCAGTCCTCTCTCCACCAATCTATCGGGCCCTCACTTCTCTCCATCTCTCCCCTCCTTCTCCGTAACGTCATTCCACTCCCTCTCATCTCGCATGGCTTCGACTCCGTCATCCTCTCTTCCCCTCTCTCTAGTCTCCACTCATCCTCTCTCTCCTGCTCTCATCCACTCTCTCTCAGGTCTCCTCAGTCCTCGGTCTCCCTCTCTCGTCTCCTCTCTCTCTCTCCGTCTCTCCTCCCCTCACTCTCAATCTCTCCCCTCCCTTGCTCTCTTACTCTCGTCGCGCCTACTCGTCTTCGGTCGCCGTGGGTATCTCTCGCCATCGTCGTGGAGAGTCATCCCCCCTGCCTCTCTCTGCCGTCCGTCTACTTCCCGCCTTCCCTCTCCTCGCCCCTCCTCTCCGCTTCTTCCCGTCTCTCCGTCCAAAATCCCGCTCCTCTCATCCGTTCCTCTCTCTCCCCTCCCTTCGTACGTCCTCGCTCCTCCTCAAACCTCCTCCACTTCTCCTCGTCTTCATTCTCTCCTAACTCGGTCTTTCTCTCTTCTTCTGCTCTCTCTCCTCTCTCTCCGCTCCCCGCTCACTCCCTCTCTCTCCCTCTCCTCTCTCTCTCTTCTCTCTCAGGGTCACTTCTGCTCTCCCGCCGCTTGCTCCTCTCCCTCTCTCTCCTCGCTCTCTCGCTCTCCGTCGTCACTCATCTCATCCCCTCTGCTCTCCTCTCGTCTCATCCACATCTCCGTCTCTCTCGCGCTACTCCTCTCTCTCGTCCGTCTCTCTCTGTCCCATCTCTCCAACCCGTCATCTCCTTCCTTCTCCTCTCTTAACTCCAACTCCCTTCACTCTCGTCACTCTCGCCGACTCTCGTCAACTCCGTCTCCAGTGTCCCTCGCTCTCTCTCTCTCTCATCTTTTCCTCCTACAGTACAGACCCCTTGATCTCCTCCAGTGGTATGAATTCAAGGCAGGTTAACATGTTGAATTGCTTTTAACTCTCCCCGCATTTCAACCTCCTTTTCCCCCATCTGCCATACAGCTACTTTTTCGCTTCCCCCACACTTCTCTACTTTTCCTTTATTACACCACCAGCTTATTTTCTGTTCGATGCTTTCTTTTCAAAGCCAATTTCATCTTTCGCTTCCTCTTCACCGCGCAACCCCTTCCCCCTCTCTTACCTTTTCTTTCCCTCATGTCCTTCACGTCCTGTATTCTCCTCTTCCTCTCTCTGAGTCTATCTCTCTATCTCTGCTAGCTATATCATATCTCTCTCTACCGCTCTTATATTTTCTTTCTTTATTTATTTCTTTATATTTGCTTCTTATTATCTTTGTTCGGCTCCCGCCTATTCATGAGTGCAGGAAAGTATTAACTAGGCATATTCAATGCAGATAAATTTTTTTACTGTACTTTTAAAAATTTATTTTTTATTTTTTACGAATCTACATATTACTTTATTTACCTTTTACGCATCTTCACTTTTTCCTTTATTACCTTTCTTTTCATCATTATTTCTTACTTTTTCTAATCACTTTTTCTCCTTCACTTTGTAATTTTATCCTTTTTTTCTTCCCTTTTTCCTCTCTTTTTCACTTTTTCAGCCACAGCCCTTTATGGACAATAAAGTACTGACTAACTAATTATGTGTAATAATCATACAATAACCATCAAGCATTTTGTATAGTTTTGTAATAATTTAAGGTGCTTTTTTTAAGTAATAGTTTTTGTATCCATTAAAATGGGCCAATGTAGATGGATGGATGGATGGATGGATGGATGTATGGATGGATGGATGGGAGGGGGATGGATGGATGGATGGATGGTAGATAGATAGATAGATAGATAGATAGCTAGATAGATAGATAGATAGATAGATAGATCATTTTTTTATTTTACACATAAATATTGTTCACTTTTATTTGATTTTACATACAATGATTAGACCAGTTTCCTTTAAAGATTATTAACAATTGTACACCTTTTTTTCAGTTGCCTATATGTTTTTTGTTTGCTTTATCTGTTTTTTTTTTTATCAGTCTTAATTTAGCCAGAGAATATAGCATTATTTCAGATCTCTTTTTATTGTCTTAGGCAGATTCTAAGGTGACAGTCATATTACTGCATCCACTGCATACTGCATAGGGAGTGAAGCTTATTCTAAAATTTCCCCTGTAGAGTAAAACCTGCTTCTCAGATTAGTTAAAAAGCAGCTGAATGTTCTCTTCCATTGTATTTCTTGATTTGCAAAATTCTACTAGCACAGATAATGAAGCATTAACAAAATTGTCTAAATGTCAGAACATGTGAAAGAATGTCACCCATAATTAGCAATCATTGCTAACTTCATCTGGGGTTCTTCCTCAGAGTTACCCACCACACTCCTCGGCTGAGATTAATCCCAGTCTTCCTCCGATGTCCACTTTCCATCGCAACAATGGCACAAATCTCTACAGCGCTTGCCCTCCTGCACAGCGACCAACAAATGGAACAGACAGCGTTATGGGTAAGATATTTAATTCTCAGAAGCATACCTGATGGATGTGTGCTGACAGTCAAGACTTGTATTTTTATTGTATATAAACTTTAAATAAATACTTACATTTGGAGAGAGACCAGCATCAATTGATAAGAAATAATTTTCAGGATACAGGAGTTCCATGAAAGTGGAAGCATTCGAGAGAGGACTGTTTTGCTTTGACCACCTGGTGTGATCACCTAAGTGTGAGTGTGAGTCAATAAACAGATATGATTATTAATAAGGTTTTGATGCTGTGCTAAAAGATGCAGCTGTGTAGCAATGTTTGGTTATGACAAAATTTGTGTGTCCAGTGTGACAGTGTTTATCTATTTACTTACTTACTTAATTACTTTTTAAAAAATATGAAGCACGTAAAGATTGAGAGTTCAGTTTCAGGTCACTCCAATCCACAATATAACTGAATCCCAAACTTGCCCATCTGGATAGAGGGGCAAAAAAAAAGATGCATGTTACTTTTATCAGTCACATATGGACAGAGACACATGAACACACAAATAGACGTTTTCATGTTTATTGAGTAATGAAGCACGGGTCAGTATTATTTATCCTGATTTGAAATATAGTGCCAAAAATTAAGCATAATCAACATTTACTGAACCAGAACATCCAAATTTCCTCTTACAAACCAACCTGATCAGAGTTGAAGTGTTTCGAGCGAGTTACTGTAATTGGATTTGAAATGAATTCCGTTCTTAAGGCCTCAGGCACTAACCAAGCCCTTCACTCTTCAATCTAATAGTATCATTACTAATAAATAAAGGCTGCATTTATGGCTCTGTGTGCAGCAAATAAGGAGCTTATCAGTAAGTATTCTCCAATATGCCCTGTTTTGAACTTGTCCCGCCATGCTGTTTCCAGTTAGGCCACATCTTTCCAACTCTTTGATGATGTCTTTCCTCCAACTGTTCTTCAGTCTGTCCTCTCCTTCTTTTCCCTGTGGGTTTCAAGTTAAGTCCTGGGTTGTGATGTTATCATCAGATTTGCCTAGTCCGCTTTACTGCTGAAATACAGTACTTTATCTGTTGAAATACAGGAACTGTATTACATTGAAATTTTATCTCAATATTAATCTTTTGGACAACTTGTCCATATGTGTACATTCCTGTAACTTCTTCTCTCTATCTTAATATGCAATCAAGTAGTTTATAGCACGATGTTGAATCTTTTCTCAGTCATGGCATTTATACTTCTGTGTAAATGAAAAGGGGTAATTTTGAATTAAAATATGTTTCTGTGCTTATATTGTAGTTTTTTTTATTTGTTTGTTTGTTTTTTTATTTGTGTGTGTGTTGGGATGTATGGGGTTCCACAATAGTGTGTTGCTGCTATTCACGTTTACATTGATTTTACGGGTTATAACTTGGGCATTTTTCCAAATGTGGAAGTGTGTGTGTGTGTGTGTGTGTGTGTGAGAGAGAGAGAGAGAGACAGAGACAGAGACAGAGACAGAGAGAGAGAGAGTTTATAAATTAGTGTATTATATGAAGTAAAATAGAGGTCGGGAAACAAGGACAAATTTCAGCCTCACACACACACACACGCACAAACACACACACACACACACACACACACACACACACACACACACACACACACACACACAAACACACAAATGCACATTTAACAGGCTGTGGGAAAAGAGGGAATACTTGCCAAATCCTGAGAATGAAAACTGCAGAGAAGCATACATTATATAAAGAGAACATTATATTCATTATATATGCAAATGTATAAACACTTCCATATATGCTGTACATATACCCATATGTACAGCATATGTATTAACAAACACAGCAATCAAGTATGAGTGCTGCAAATAACTGGTATAGGAACTGTGTTGAGTGACCCAGTCCAGTTGTGAACAGCACCTAAATATGTGTGCCTGTGGTTGTGCTTGTAAATGGGGCTTAACTGAATTGTGAGACTGCAATTTAAAACCTGATTTGATCCCAGTACCAGAACTGACCAAGATTTCCTTCATGGCATTTGTGATGTACAAGCTACACTTTAAACTGCAAGATGCAAGGAGTGGCAGGCAATTGAGAAAGCGCTGTCATTTTTTTTCTTTTAGCTAATCGAGCGCCAAGTGGAGCAGGAAGCAGTTCCCAGACTGGAGATGCATTAGGAAAGGCCTTGGCTTCGGTAAGTTGCTAAACACAGTCACTAAACACAAACATACACTAAAATCGCTCATCTGTCCTACACTGAGTCATTAACAGATATATACTTCAAGCAAGGATTTAAGAATGTATTTCAAACAGCTATCACTAGTATTAAATAGGTTTTGTAAATGAGAATCCTATTATTAGAGTAGTATTATTGTTAGATTAGATTAGTCAACATTATTGTCATTACACTTGTACAAGTACAAGGCAATGAAAAGCAGTTAAGTTGTTCAAACTTTATTTCAATTATCTTCAAAAACTACCATCACAATTGTCTCACTTGCTTCATCACAATTGTCTACTGATGAATGCTTTCAACATGACACGGTTAAAATATCATATTATTACCAAGTCACGACAAATGTGGATATAGAGTGTATAGGAGGCTAGCTAATCACAGGGACTGTTAAATAATCTTAGAAACAGACAACATACAGTGTATGCATAGTGACAGTAGAACTGTAAATATCAGTATTTCCATGAGATGTTATAATACAAAGCATTATGTACCGCAAACACACACACACACACACACACACACACACGCTGTGAATTTACTATAGATATAATACAGCATGATGGATTATGGGTCATGTGGTGTTAACATCTCACTGCAGAATGATCTTACATTTTTCCATCCACACTAATCAGTATGTGTTCTTAGCTCATTAGCTAACATTAGGAGCCAGTTTTCACATGTCATTATGTGTGTATGTGTGTCTGGATTATTGATAAGTCATTAAATATGTGTTTAGTTTTACTTATGATTTATAGACTGCTCAGTGTGACTGTGTGTGTGTGTGTGTGTGTGTGTGTGTGTGTGTGTGTGTGTGTGTGTGTGTGTGTGTGTTTATACACATTTCTCTTTACATAGACTTAATGTCAGCATTTCAGAGAGAACAAATTGCAAAATACTGGAAACACACGCATTCTGAAACATTAATACCCCGATTAAAAAGCTCATGAATTAATTAACTGGAACTCACGACCAGGGGCATACACACACGCATACATACTGTACACAACATCAGTAGCTCACTAATTCCTGTATTAATCCTTCTCAGGTGGTGCTAGTGGATGTTTAATATTAATATGCATGCTAAGATTGTGTGTGTGTGTGTGTGTGTGTGTGTGTGTGTGTGTGTGTGTGTGTGTGTGTGTGTGTGTGTGTTACCCCTAACCCTTTTTTATCATGGATATGTGTGCTACCATTATAGATCTACTCTCCTGATCACACCAACAACAGTTTCTCCTCAAACCCCTCCACTCCAGTGGGATCTCCACCCTCACTCACAGGTAAGTGTGTGTGTGTGTGTGTGTGTGTGTGTGTGGCCTGTCATCTTCCAGATATGTTGTGGGTTTATGTTTGTGAGGAGCGTATTAATGAGTTTATAACTAGTGCAGGTGGATTGACCAGCAGGTGGATTTTCTACTCAGCCACATACACTTACATGTGTTTAAACAGCTATATAAAACTGTATTAATAATGATTAACATGGCAACTTTTACATGTACTTTTTTCCATAATTAAGCTTGCATTTCTTTGAACTTAGTGACTTGTAGTGTTTATAGGCAACACCTACCCTAAATACACAAGGAATCATCATCTGAAACATTTTAAATGAAACAGGTTGAGGCTAAATGTCAAAACAGGTTTATCTTATTAAAGCGTTATATTTTACTTCCTTCACAGCAGGCAGTTGTAACACACTCCTCCCACACCACACAGTTGTTTTAACTCTGCTTCACCACTCTTTCTCCATTCGTGACATATCGGTTAAAACTCAAACAGATGTTACTCATTTGTTTCTTTAAATGAGGTCCGCAGACAGAGAGGGTCACAGCTATTAAAGTTATTTTTACTTTTGACCAGCCCAAATTTCTTTTTGAAATTTGTGTGTGTGTGTGTGTGTGTGTGTGTGTGTGTGTGTGTGTGTGTGTGTGTGTGTGTGTGTGTGTGTGTGTGTGTGTGTGTTTCTCCCACTTCCTGAGATTTCTAAATACTGAAAAAATAGAGCTGTAAAAAGTATTTCGCATGTTAAAACCCTTGAGGAAAAATACACAGGAGGAGTGGGCTAGATAACGGAAGGGAAAAGGAAGAAAAAGAGGAAGTAGGAGAGAGAATTAGAAATGGATAGACAAAAGAAAAGAACGAGAGGCAGCTGTTTGCACCAGCCCTGAGTTTGGCATGCAAACAAGATGGCGGCTAAACTCTGTGCCAAGATTTTCTGCTCCACTCATCAGGTCTGAAAGATGGTTCTGTGGCGACCTGTTTCCCAGCAACTCCCTCACAATCTCTCTCTCTCTCTCTCTCTCTCTCTCTCTCTCTCTCTCTCTCTCTCTCTCTCTCTCACACACACACACACACACAGATCCAGCTGTTGTGCCCCCTCCTTTGTGCCAATTACTGTTTTCTGCAACTGCAGAACTGCAGATGCGAACTTCGTCTGCTGCTACTGTGTGTGTGTCTGTGTATGTGTGTGTGTGTGAGAGAGAGAGAGAGAGAGAGAGAGAGAGAGAGAGAGAGAGAGATACTGAAAAATAAACCTGACAAACTACAGAAGTTTGTTATTTATAAGTGTATATTAGTACATTATACTTTAAATTGTTTAGAAATCTTTTTAATCCTTCTTCATTGTTGATTATTATATTTTACCAAAATGATCTCTGTAATCTTTAATAATAACATTGAATTAAGATATGCTCTCTCTCTCTCTCTCTCTCTCTCTCTCTCTCTCTCTCTCTCTCTCTCTCTCTCTCTCTCTCCCCCTCTCTCTCTCTCTCTTTCTTGCTCTCTCTCACTCCATATAGCTGCAAGTTCAGCTGTTTGGTCCAGAAATGGTCAAGGAGCCTCATCCCCAAACTACGAACCTCCAATTCACTCACTGGTAAGGCTGTGATGCTGTTGCATGTTTATGAGTCACAGCGTGTTTGGGCCTACATGATTCCTGACAAGCTACTCAAGTGGGTTCAAGTGTGGACATGCAGAAATTGTGTTTTTTATGTTAAATGTTATTAAAATAGAACAAGAATTGACAGATTGACCCTCTGCACTATGTGTCACTTACTGAGGTGATAGTTATTTATTTTGCCATGATATGAAAAGCGTGCACTGTGTACAGTACGTCGTGTAATAGCATTGTGTTATACCCTATGTCGTAAGTACATTTAGATGTACAGATTTATTTCTCTAATTGAGAGTAAAAATAAAAGCAATAAACTGGTCCTGCTCAGCATTTTATACATACCACAGAGCATGGCAGGATGCTAATGGCTTAACCGTGTCATGTAGTACATCTGTCGGGAAGCATCTGCACTCCACTTATATAATCTCTCTCTTTCTTTTAATCTTTGTAGCAGAATCGTATAGAGGATCGTCTGGAGCGACTGGATGATGCGATTCACGTCCTTCAGAGGCACGCAGTTGGCCACGGTGACCTGCACGGCCTCATTACGCCATCACACACGCACACACACTCACATACACACTCGCACTCACACAACCACAACGGAGCCATGGGCACCCTGAGCACCAACTACGGCACCAGCCTACTCCCATCCAACAGACACTCACTCATGGTAAGAGAACAGAAACGCTCTGTGTGTGTGTTTGTGTGTGTGTGTGTGTGTGTGTGTGTGTGTGTGTGTGTGTGTGTGTGTGTGTGTGTGTGTGTGTGTGTGTGTGTGTTTACCCAAAACCTTAGACTGCATCTCACAGAGTCAGTGTTCTATGCACTCTCTGTTCTCTCTCTCTCTCTCTCTCTCTCTCTCTCTCTCTCTCTCTCTCTCTCTCTCTCTCTCTCTCTCTCTCTCTCTCTCTCTCTTTCTCCCTCATATGTGTGTGTGTGTGTGTGTGTGTGTGTGTGTGTGTGTGTTGTGTGTCTCCCTTACACACCACATTGTGTGGAGAAGATGTCTACATCAGACATTTTGTCACTATCACTGTCTCTCCAAAAGTAACCTTTTTGGGAGAAAGGCCAAGCTTGACAGATTTAAAGACAGGATGAATGAAAGATAGCTGAAACATACACACTGCCAGGGCAGCACACAGAACATGAGGCCTGACTATTACCATGTGTGTGAAACTGGTTCAGTAATCCAAACAAGCTCTTTATCTTTATCTGTATCTGTATCTCTGTCTTTCTCATTCTTTTTTTATGTTATCTTCTTTTCTATTTTTTTTCTCTCCCATCTTTTCACCTTTCTTTCTATGACTTTCATTGGTTCCGTTTTGCTCTCTCGATTTCTTATTTTTGTCATTTACCTTGTATTCCTCCCTCTTCACCCTTTCTTCCCCAACTGAATGTATGAAATAAGCAGGCATTTGAATCAGCTGTGTATTTTCTCTCTACGTTCTCTTTCAATCTGGACATTTGGTCATCTTGGCATGAGCGATTGTGGGTAAATCTTGAGTTTCATTGGATGCTGATGCTGTGGCCATCATTTGTCCACTGCACATCACTAACACCCAACAGACCAAAACTAAATACAGGAAATGACAGAAACGGCAGACACAAACAGGGTGAGGTGGAACAAGGAAAAAATTAATGGGGGATGGAATGGTGGAAGAATAGAGACAGATGAAAAGACCAAAGAAGAATAAAGAATGAGGGAAAGAATGAAGGAGAGAGAAAAAGTAGAAAGAAGACTTAAAAGAAAAACATCAAGGCGGATTCTGGTAATGTCTCCCATATTTAAGTTTGGTTTTGATTCTTGAAACAAGTCATAAAAGCTTTCAGCAAACACTGAGAACAAAGGGGAGAGAGAGAGAGAGAGAGAGAGAGAGAGAGAGAGAGAGAGCACTCCACATCCACTTCAGCACTGTCTCAGAAAGACACATACACATGCTATATTCCAGAAAAACAAACATGGCCTTGACTTTTTACAAACACTCACTAGGCCAGGGGGGCCCTCAAAAGTATAGTTGTTTGTTAGTGTTCCTTGTCTGCTCGTGCACGCGTGTGTGTGTGTGTATGTACAGTACACGTGTCAATTGAACACACCTGGTATAAGAACCCTGACAGAAAGCAGTTAAACACGGGTCACTGTCTTTGGTTACGGTGCGATCAAGCTCATGCAGTGTGTGTGTGTGTGTGCATGTGTGTGCGTGTGTGTGTGTGTTTGTGTGTGTGTGTGTGTGTGTGTGTGTGTGTGTGTGTATAGAGATAGCTGAGTTGATATGAAAAGCCCTGATTAACTTCAGTTAATTGTTAGGTGCATTTGTTTTTGCTCTTAATTAATGAATATAGAACATTTCTGTCATTTCAGTGCTTTAGTAATACTGTAATGTCAGTAAGGCATGATATAGAATTGAATTCAGTTATTTGACTAGAATGAATATGGGAATATTTTGGCAGATAGCTAAAAAAGAGGTTATTGTTTGAAATAAATAGAGGTTGTTGTTTTTTTTATATTAGTTAGTTTTTTGTTTTTTTACACAAACATCCAAAACTGTCCTTAACTATCAGAACTGTTTTTCTCCATCTCTGTCTCTGTGCTACTCTCTATCTATCTCACGCTCTCATGATATTCCTCTTTTGTTTCTTTTTTCTTTCTTGTGTTCTCTCATCAACTTTCTCTTTAATTTTCTTTCACTTTCTCTTTCCTTCTGTCTGTCTGCATTCTTCACTTTACCTCTCTCTCTCTCTCTCTCTCTCTCTCTCTCTCTCTCTCTCTCTCTCTCTCACACACACACACACACACACACACACACACACTCCTAAAGAAACAGCTGTTTCATGTTTCTCTGCATGGTTGGAGACCCTGAGGTCATCAGCCAGCAGGTGCTCTCATGATGGAGAGATGGAGAAAGAGGAGTTGGGTAGGGGGAGCTTGGTGAGGGGGGGTGTTGGGTAAGATTTATGTTTTCCTTCCAGTTTGAGGAGGAATGCCATAGCACATACAGTCACTGGAGTGTACAGTACAATTTAGAATTGCTAACGTACAAAGTAATCACGCAGTTCTGAATTTCACCTGATTTCTCTCACACTTACCTGTGTACACACAAGCATGCTATCAGTATGAGCATATAACATGTTTGTTGTTTTCTAACATAACTTTCCACTCACACACTCTCATGAGCTATGAGACACACCAGAACATAAACGGATATATTTGTGTTATCAGATTTTAAAATTTGCACATAGACACACAGCCTTTAGCTGCTTGGAGATGTATCATATGTGTTAAACTTTAAACACTCTTTAGGGCTAATCTGTCTTAGAGAAAAGAGCTTTTTGCTCTAAGCAGGTTAAAGGCCTGGTTGTAAGCTTCACACACTCACATTTGAGTATTAGTATTTCCTAATCGCTCTGAAATGCTCATTAAAAGTCTCTTTTTGGAATAACTGCCTAAGCTGGGTAAAAATCGTTTTCCGGGAATAAACTGACAAATTCTGAAGTGTTTTAAAGCACTAATCCTCATTTTTGCTAGCGTTTCACTGTATCATTTACTGTATGTTCCTCTGACTCCAATGCATCGTATATAGTGATTGAAATGCAACAACGGTAGAAGGAGTATTGCTAAATTGTGCTCAACATGTTAAAAGGCCAGTACACAGAAAGGATTCTAAAGTTGTCCACCGAGGTTTGTGTAGGGCTGGATTTGTATTGTCAAATTCCAGAAAAATGGAAAAAGAACAGACTAATCTGTAGTGTAATCTCCCCAGTGTACTCATTGTTATGAACAACTGGTGACAATAGACAAAAAAAACAGCACATTAGAAACAGACCACTGACCATCTCTTTTCCTCTTCTTCACTCTGTTGTTTCCTTTCACGTTTTCACTCACCTCATCGCCTGTGTTAGATCTAATAGTCACTTCTTTCTGTTTCTGTTTGCCCTCAGAGATGAACAGATCAACAGCTGTGGCGAAAGAACGAGAGATTGGGTGTGTTTATGTGTGTATGAAATCATGGGAATGCAATGTTGAGAGCTGGGCGCAGCTGGACCTGAGAGAGAGAGAGAGAGAGCGAAAGAATGACAAATAGCAGGAGTCTCACAATGCCTTCAGTGTAGAAATGGACAGAAAAATAAACCCAGATTTGTTTGATTTTAATATATTTAATTAGAATGCCGTGTAATGTAAATCATTTCTAAAACACATTATATAACCAACATTCCTTTTTTTTTTACACACACAAACACAAACACACACACACACAAACACACACACACACACACACACATAGAGGGAGCTACTGATAATTCCTGTGAAAGGAAGTCTGATTGTTCCAGCATATTGAATTCTAGCTCAGCTGTTCATCCCGCCTTAATTTGGGGTTGCTGAATACTGTTAACATTTTCATTTACACACACACATCATCATCATTATTATCATCATCATTAATCAGGAGTATGAACTTTCTTTGACATAAGCTCATGCATGTAAACTGTTGTTTTTTGGTTACTAAGGTTAAGGTTAGTGTTAGATTTGCATTAATAATCAGGTCAGTGAAAGGTTCTGACAAACTCATAAAAATCCAAAATGTTTCCTTTCATTACTAGGAATTTTGTGGTCACACTTTGAACGGTTTTAATACAATATGTTTTTAATATAATATAATTCAATTTTAATACAACATGGCATCCTTTAAGAATTTCCAGTGTTTATGAATGGCACTGTGGAAATCTCCATCAAATAAAAGTTGGTTGTAGTCATAACATTAATTAGCTGCATTAATAATGATGTCGGTGGAAGGTCCTCACAAGGATAGTACAACAAACATGTTTGTGTGTGTGTGTGAGTGTCTGTATGCTCGCATGCTGAAAGGTGCTGTCAGTGGGAGGCCTGGTCTCCGTCTCTCATTTCACGCAGACAAACGGTGTGTGAAAGAGCTCGTTGGTGTGTGATCATTCCAGCCCACGGCGGTCATGGCTAACCACTAATTAGCTCTGTTGGGGGGAAGTGAAGGTTCGAAAGGCTCAAATTCCCACAGAAAGGAAAGTTATGATTTATTTTCCAAACGGGAACAAATCACTGCATCTTCTGTTACTTTTGGTAACACACACACACATGCGTACACCCGTGTACATATTTGTACAAGCATAAATAAATGACACTATGCTGTACTCAAGGAGAGAATGAGGTGTATTGTTAGCTTTGGGAAAAATCACTAAGTGTGTGAGAAGGGAAGTGTGTATAAAATGTAAAAAAGGCTGACAAAGACTGTGTTAATTTTTAGCATGGAATTGCTTACTTCCTTAAAAGTACTTCCTTACTGTTTAAGCACCTCTGATTAATGGGACCAGCCTGTGATTGGTCAGAATGCTGTTAATAGGAATACAGCAGCATGTCTGTGATTGGTCACAATGTTTAATAGGAATACAGCAGCATGTCTGTTATTGGTCACAATGTTTAATAGGAATACAGCAGCATGTCTGTGATTGGTCACAATGTTTAATAGGAATACAGCAGCTTGTCTGTGATTGGTCACAATGTTTAATAGGAATACAGCAGAATGTCTGTGATTGGTCACAATGTTTAATAGGAAACATTAAATGTGAGGTGTTCATTTATTTTTATATTCCAGGTGTGTCCAGTCATTTCTATACAATAATTATTCAATGTAATTCTCCCTCTTCATCTCTCTCTTGGTTCCTCACTGCATTCTCTGCTTTGCTTGGTGATGAACATTGGCACGTGTAGCAGAAGTGCAGTGGGAGAGCATTTCCCTCATCACCATTCTAAATGACTTTACTTTTTAAATATAAAACCCTTTATTAAATATGTATGCCAAGTGCTTCTATCTGCAGCCAGGAGGATGCCATTTTACATTTGGGGCTTTCGGCATGATGAAAGCGCGACATTGGGGGGTGGGATAGTGGGGGGTTAAAAACAAACACAGACTTGGAGAGTGAATATTCCTCTTTCTCCTGCTCCCTCTCTGTTATATTCCCTGCAAAGCCAGCGACATTTTCTGATATTTGCATCAAGCCAGTGACATCCCAGAGTTTCTCTGTCAAAGGCTTAACAGGAATTACAAGAGAGAGCGAGAGAGAGACAGAGACAGAGAGATGGCAGATTCCCTAAAACAAAAGCAGAAAGAGGGAGAGAGAGATGGGGGAAAATATGAAAATATGTGCCAAATCACAATTCCTGCCGGATCAGATGAACGTGTCGGGGGAATTAGGAAGCTCACAATTAAGCATATGGGCATTAAGATAATTGTCAGTTGTGTTGGCGGCCATGATAGAGGACAGATGGACGTGAAGCGCTGCTCGGCATCGTGGGACATCACTTTGGATTTTACCTGCCTGAGCAGCTCCTCTGTGTGTGTTTGTCACTGGTGTGTGTGTGTGTGTGTGTGTGTGTGTGTGTGTGTGTGTGTGTGTGTGTGTGTGTGTCTTAAGATACACAGGGGTAGGGCGCCCTCTTTAGGGCAGTTTCATTGTGAAATTGTGCAAAGTTGTTTTTTTGTTGTTTTTAACTTTTACTCTAATGAACAGTTGTATGTAGATTTATCTATGTTATACATGATGTTACACATCATTTCTATTGATTACAATATTGTTTATGTTGATTGATATTTGGGTAAAAACTGTTCCTGTCTTTCTTCCTATAGGTGGGATCTCATCGTGAGGAGGGAGTAGGGTTGCGTAGTGCTCACTCCATTGTGCCCAATCAAGTACCTGTTCCTCAGCTGCCAGTTCAGTCTGCCACCTCACCAGATCTCAATCAGCCAGACCCATACCGGGGTGAGAATCCACACACACACACACACACACACACACACACACACACACACACACACACACACACACACACACACACACATAATATCACCAATGCTAAGGGACACAAGCTGAATATTGAACAGTAGGGTTAACAACAGCCAAAAGTTAACTTGTATATTTAACCACACACACATACACACATGCACACACACACCAAAAGAAAAGAAATAATTAAGACCCAGTAAAAAATAACAAAGCTGGAAATCTATAAAAGATGATTAAATTGATTGTATATGAGCGAGGCAGTGAGGCATGAGATTTGGCCTTGTTGAAAGGAGTTAACACTTCCTTCTTCAAAAAAAAAAAAAATAGAAAAAAATAGAAAGTCCTTGGCAAGGCTTCGGGCCGAGGCGGCCCAAGCCAAAGGCTTAATGAGGTGTTAAGAGCTATAAAATAAAATTTAAAATAAAAGTAAACGTAGCAGCGAGTCAGAAGAGAGAAGGAGACGAGAGCAGCATAAATAACACACTGCTGCTTTAGCAAAACACACTTGAATGAAGGCAGCAAAACCACTGTGGTTTGGCTTTGTCCCTTTAATAAGTATCCACCTGTTTCTATTCTCATAAAGTATCTGTTCAACTGAGTGAATTGGGTGTGCAGGCACAGAGCAGCGATAGGAGGCTTCTGGATCGCATGTTAATATACTTATGCTTCTTTTCACTAAGCAGAGAAGAGAGAGAGTGAGCGAGAGACAGACAGCGAGGATTAAGTTATTTACTGCATTGTCTCTCTCTTTATGCTGAACGTCCACGCTCCGGCTGCTTTCGACAATATGTGTACGACAGTTTAGCCTCCCGCCTCTCAGCACGAGAGAGGAATTTTCGGTCAATTTTGGTGCCTGTTTTAGTTCCCAGTATTGGCATTAGTTCCGAGTGAAGTCATTTCCTGGTAGCGGAGAGAATTCTGGGCTTGATTGAATGTTGCAGGTCTTAAACAGTACTCACTGCCCAAGCATGGTGTTGAGAAGAGAAATCAATTAGACCCTCATATGGCCAGAGAGAAAGAAAGACTTCACTCCACAATCACTTGTTTGTTTTTCCGCCTTCTTTTCTCCTCCATATCAACTCACTTCAGCTGTTAGGAACCAAACTATCCCTCCTACTCTTCTTTGTCTCCTTATGTCTTACTTTACGTCCGTGAACAAATCGCAACTCAGTAACGTTGTTGACGAGATTGTCAAAAACACAGAAATGTGTTAAAATTTGTGGCAGTTAAAGATTATAGACATAATTAGCGAACATTAAAAGAGTGAGAAGAAAAGTTACCAAACGAATTAGTCATCACTTTTCCGTAAATTCCCAGTAGAAACATGACAAGATCTGCCTGAGAGTATGCCATTCCTTTCAAGGCGTATTCTGTTAAATAGCGTTTATTAATTATGTTTGTTATTAGTCTCAGATTGCGTTGTGTGAATGAGCCGTTACTATAGAATTGATAACATTAAAACTAGTGCAATATAAAATAGTGTTGTTGTTTTTTTATCAGATCTGTCAGAGTGTCAGACGCTGTTGTGCTCTTTTGTTGCCTTTGTGGTTAGTTGTTTATAATGATTATATTTAAATCCTATGTGTTTGTTGAAGTTAACTAGAAAAACCACTGCAGTTCTTATCTTTGTGACTTTCTCACCCCATCCCCCTCTTTCCTCTTCTTCTCTCGCTCTTAGAATCAATGTATTCCCTCTGTTCCTCATTTTTGATTTCTTTCCAATTTGTTTTTCCATCCTTCTCTTCCACTGTTTTGTAGAGGCCGTGTGAGATGCACACAGACACTGGCAGTGATGTTGAACAAAGAGGGCAGTGTTCCTCTTTTAGTCAGGGGTAAAATAGTGTGTGAGTCAGGGGTGGGGTGGGGTCTATAGGCCTTTTGTACCCCACAGGGATTGTGCGTCCTCTCGAAAATCTGTCGCACAAATTGATGCACACATTAGCAAAAAGTGCTTTTTTTCTGACATGCACTATCACGCATAACGTGTATAACTGAATATAATTCTAAAAACTTGGATTTGGGCTTTGATTTAATTTAATATGATTTGTATTCCTAGTTTTTGACTGTAGTTATGATGAAACGTAGGTCCTTGCATTCCTAAAACGTCCGATCTGCTGATCTCAAATTAGTAACACATTTCCTTCAGTGGATACTATGCTTTCAAACAACAGTGATTTTTTTTTCTTCTGTTAATAAGCCAAAGGAATCTTCATTTAATAAATAAAATATAATCACTTCACGTTTTCAGATTTTCTGTAATGCACGCCATTTAAATTGTCTCAGGTTTGAACACTGTATTCTTAATAATCATCAGATCATTTTATTTTGATAAGCGGTCAAATGGTCCTGGTTAATGAACAGTGTAATTTCCTACACAAACAAGCAACGTTGCTGATACTGTATACCTTAAAATATCTTGTATCTGTTTAGTGCACACTGTATAACCATATCCACTGCATAACCACAATTATACACTGTTATACTATTTATATACAATTGCTTTCTCCTGCTGCACAAACT
Source organism: Tachysurus fulvidraco (assembly GCF_022655615.1). Classification (NCBI taxonomy): domain Eukaryota; kingdom Metazoa; phylum Chordata; class Actinopteri; order Siluriformes; family Bagridae; genus Tachysurus; species Tachysurus fulvidraco. The sequence goes on from NC_062538.1 coordinate 16,837,230, forward strand.
ATCAAACAACTTTATTCATTTAAACCAAACATTAATACGCAGCAATGTCGAACTTTAGGGTGAATGTTGTTTATTTCTCTCTCCCTCTCTGCAGCACTCTCCAGTGGACTGCAGGGCCAGAGCACATCTTCAGTGAGCTCAGACATTAAATCAGAGGATGAGGGAGATGAGAACCTGCAGGACGGCAAAAGTTTGGATATCAAAAAGGAGGACGCGGACAGCAAGGAGCTGAAAGCTATAGAGAGGTCAAGATCTAGGTAAACTGTTAAAGCTGAGCGCTCGCTTCATTTAATTCCTTTACTGGATTTTGATGAAGTGACCCTCATGTCGTGTGAGACAGCTAAATGCAAAAGAACAATCACACCAAGAAAAGCTGAGATTTCGTATGCCTAGTTTGTGACATACATGCACCACAGTTGCAAAATACTATCGAACATATTTATTTTATCAGTTCCCAAACATTTTTACTGCAACATCATTTTAAATACAATATTTAAGAATATTAAGGTGTAATATAATAATTTCATTAATACTAGTCCAACTCTGTATGTTCATATTGACAGAAAGCAGTAATGTTAAAAATGTATTATCATTATGCAATATTGTCATAGTTTTTAAGACCCAACAGCAGTTTACAGTTACCATTTGACCAAAGTGTACAGTGCGGAAACAATATTCACGCTGATAAATTAAGCTCATAAACATTTCACGGACAGATTTAAGAACAATATTTTTGAAATAATAAAATAATTTTATTTATTTATTTATTGTTCTTGTTATTGTTGTTATTATTATTATTATTATTATTATTAAATCTATACATATGCTGTACAAACATTTAATTATTTTATCAAAGACCCAAAGTCAAGCATATTTAGATGTTATATAAAATATATTTATATAACATAATCATATAATATAACACGTACTCCACATACATCACCAATACTCACGTACTGTGCACACAGACATTATCGCTGAGTTATTCCCAGACTGTCCCGGTGTTGAGCCGGGTTTTAGCTGTCTCTCACACATCAGAGTAGGGTAGACAGAAACCCCAAAATATTCCCAATCTCATCCAGGATAAACTTCACATTTAAAATGGAGTTTGTAGTTTTTCACCTGGACTCCTCAGTTTGATACCAATTTGACAGTTAGTAGTTCATTTGACTTTATGTTTCTTTGTGTTGCTGGGGGTTTTTTTGTTTGTTTTTTTAATCTTTTATGCTGTTGTTTTAATTATGTGACATTACATATGGCTTAATGTTGGCACAGTATCTTTGATGGTAAGATAGGTAATGACAGTAAACTATAAATGATAAACTTCTACACCCTGGTATTAAGGTATGGGAATGTGTCATTTCACGTGTGCCCTATTTACTCTTTTAGCTCAACCTGAACCGTCTATGCAACAAATCTTCAGCCGAGAGTCAGTCGTTTTTCCAGTCACTGGGCTCTACCCTTTAGATTAGATTTTTTTTTGCTGATAGAGATGTGATTCCAGCCAGAAACATTATTTGTAATGACTGTGTGACCATTCACTGGTCTGCACGATTGTTAACAACACCCATATGTACTAGCTGGGCTCACATGGTATGTGAGAAAGAATGTGTTCACATGGTTACGTGTTCATGACTCATGAAACGACTAGAGCATGGAGGATTGTGGGTAATTTGCTGAGATAGACCACACATCCTGTTGAAAAAGTGTACAACTGCTCTATTTATTACAGTATGAAATAAACAAGCCTATGTTCTGTCCAACGGATTAAAACTTGAAAAGCGTATCACACAGACTCTATTTAATCACCGATGTAACTCATGAGTGGATAATTTGTGTGTATGTTTCAGCCCCAGCCTTACCCATGCTACATATTCACCAATAGGATGATTCAATAAACATTCAGTTTCCTAAACAACAATTTAATACAACCTTTTGACTCGTCACAGCTTTTAAATAATTATTTTAAGTATTAAGTATCACTTTTTTGCTGTATTTCATTACTCACATTCAGTCTAACACGTATCCCACATTCACATCCTGATTGATAAGAGTTTTAATACTGGACTCATTTTTGGAAATTTTTCTCTCTCCTGGCTATTGTATATTACACACTTGCAGCAACAATGATGATGAGGATCTGACTCCAGAGCAGAAGATCGAACGTGAGCGTGAGAGACGGATGGCAAACAATGCACGAGAGCGCTTGCGTGTGCGAGACATCAACGAGGCATTTAAGGAGCTCGGGCGAATGGTGCAATTGCACCTGAAGAGCGATAAACCGCAGACCAAACTGCTCATCCTGCACCAGGCCGTCGCTGTCATTCTCAGTCTCGAACAGCAGGTTCGAGGTCGGTAACATTTGATTACTCTCATTATATTTCTCTGGATGTAAATTTTATTTTTATCCTATTTTTTTGTCAGTTCACACAATCCGTTATGTCTCAGTGTTCACTTGTGTTCACTTGGTCTGAGGTTAGGTCATTGGACATAAAACATGATTGCAATATCTGTTTTCTTTATACAACCCAAATGACTTGCACCCTCACTCATGCTACTCATGAGTACACATGAAATATTTCTTCTCTGCAGTTTTACCTCTAACCACTAGGTGACACTGTCTCAACTTAAACATAGAACTTTGTGTTCTGGTGAAAAAAACACAATGATGCACAGTGTCTATTGTTATACTTTAAACTAGAAGCCTTTAAATACTTGTGTGTGTGTGTGTGTGTGTGTGTGTGTGTGTGTGTGTGTGTGTGTGTGTGTGTGTGTGTGTGTGTGTGTGTGTGTGTGTGTGCGTGCGTGCGTGCACTTATTCCTCAGAGAGGAACTTAAACCCGAAAGCAGCATGTCTAAAAAGGCGAGAGGAGGAGAAAGGGTCCTCAGATGCCGCACCCCTCTCAATGGGCGGAGCTCACCACAGCATGGGCGACGCCTCCAATCCAATGGGACAAATGTAAAAAGCCACACCTCCTCCCTAAAATGGTCAGATTTCACTTTACACTAATCTGCTGTTGCTCATGTGTACCGTCTTACCTGACCAAAAACAACAACAACAAAAAAAAAAAAAACAATCAAATTGGTTCCACAAACAAATTTATCTGGATTAAAAAGTGAAAATTGTTTTGCACTTTTTCTGTAGAAAACCAGATTTATAATTTAACAAAAGGGTGAGAACATTAGCATAGCTATTTCATTCAACTGATTGGAACAACATTGTTGTGAATGGCAATAAAATCAGAACAATAGAGTTTAATATAATCCTCCACCCTCATTTAACACCGGGTACATTTTAACAACAGATTGGCAGTAAGTGTATTTGCAGTGTGGTTTTGCTGAATGTTTATGATGTGTTACAAAGTCGGAGTAAAAATAAATAGAATACTTTAGTGCTGTATCTCTATAGAACGAACGGGTTGCAGTAAAATCATAAGTTTGATAAAAGGATAGAAAATCAGTGATGGATTAGTTTTGTCCCTCACTTCATCAGGCCTTATATATTGTATAACATCATTTTTAACTATATTGCAAACCTTTAACTAACTTTGTAAATTAGATACTTTAACTGTGCTTTCGAATGATTAGAATGAAGAGATCAGTAATTAGATTGCAGTACTGTAGATAACAGACAGCACTCCTTAAGTACTTTTAGAGTTTTTTTAATGTCAAGAATGTTGAACTTTGTCTGCTAGCACATAGAATCAAAGTTTGGGTTTGTGCAGGCTCAGTATATGTGAGGGATAAGTAGATAATATCTTTACAACATGAATACACAGCTAGTAATATGTATGATGTGACATTCTAGAAGTCCCAGAGGCTCTAGAACTCTTTTTATGTCACCGGTTTTCAAAAGTAGCTAAGAAGGTTCTGTCATTTCCACCGACCAGATAGATATAGAAATAAATAAATCACAAAGAGACATTAAGAAACATTTAAAATATTTACCATTATAGTTACAATTGAAATAATTTATATGGTATTACATGAATTTGAAAATATATATATATATATATATATATATATATATATATATATATATATATATATATATATATATATATATATATATATATATATATATATATATATCTCGCAAAAGGTTTTTGCTTAATATTTGAACAAACTCCGGAATTGTATACCTAATTCTTTTCATACAGATGATTTGTTACAGAATAAACAATGCATCATTATTTATTTGTTTGTTTGTTTGTTTATTTTTACCGTACGGTATCCTTTATGTCTCTTTAATAACTGTAGCTTTAAGATACTGAGAAATTGGGTATATTTATGTAGCTGTTCAGCAAAATTGTGTTGGTTGTGTTGCAGTTTTTATTGTGAGTGCATTACTTGCATGTGCATGTGTAAGAATGAACAAACGAAGTCGTTTCAGTCTCATTAATCAAAACATCTCTCTCTCTCTCTCTCTCTCTCTCTCTCTATCTCTCCCATACACGCACACTCTCTCTCACTCTCTCTCCCTCTCTCTCTTTTTCTTTCTATCACTCTCTCATACACACACACTCTCTCCCTCTCTCTCTTGCTCTCTCTCTCTCTCTCTCTCAGATCAAAGCTGCCAGAATTTATGAAAATGATGAGCGACCACTTCCTTTGACGACATCATTTCCTCTCCTGAACGTCTGTTAAACAATCAAATATGACCAGATCAATCAATCAGATTTCTGATGAGTCACCTTATTTTATTCATTCCTCTCCATGTTCCCTTATGTTTCTTTTCTTTTTTTTTAATTCATTTTTTTTATTATTTTTTTTTAAACATAATAATCTTACATATGCATTGGCTATTGGGAAAAAATATCTTCTCTCCATTCCCAATTACAAAAAAAAAAATGAACAGAAATTATTTATGAACTTTTTTAATTTCTTTTATTTTGAATATGTGCAAATGGTTGGGGGATCCTTCAAACATATCATGATGTAAGACGTCCGAAAAGAACCGTTCCGGTTTTTACCGGCAATCTATTTTTTCCGTACCGTGGACAAAAAATCCTCTCGCGCTTTTCTCTTGTGCGAGTAGATTTGTATTATGGTTTCTCAAACTAGAGGGAGAATTAGCCACAACAACAGTGTACAATTTCACAGAAAGGTGTAAAAACTTGCAATAACACTCATTTAAAAAAAAAAAAAAAAAAGTGTACTTCTAGCACAGCGGTTCAAGGAGATGCCACTGTGTGTTTTAAAAGGCGTGTGAGTACAGTGGGACATGAAATGACATTTTAACCAGCAAACTCCCAGGGGAGATGGAGATTTTAAAGAACTTCAAAGGTCATTCCAGCACATTAAACAGATTTTACCTTACATAATGGCGACTATTGCAGAGAATATGCTTTGCTTTTAAGAAGTGTAGATAATGCTATAGTGCAGATTTCAACGCTAATCTCTCCTTACATGTCAGAAAATGGCCACATCCATGTGATCGAACTCACCAAACCGAACCAGTCTTTATTTGTTGTTGTTAGTTTGTTTTCCTTGTTTTTCATCTCTCTCTCTCTCTCCCTCTCTCTCCCCCTCTCTCTCTCTCCCTATTCTCTGTCCTCTCCCCCCTCATCATGCCCCCAGCAAATGCAATTTTAAACATGCTACACCTGTACCAACGTGCCTTTTAGAGTTCATATCATCACACAGTGCGAGAAGGACGTTATCAGAAACATTTTTTAGGATGCAAGCTTAGGAAGAATTGTTAGTCATTAGGTCTATGCAGTCAGGTGTTTTACAGCCTGGGATTTAAAAAAAGTCAAAAGGAAAAAAAACGTATTTTTTGGATAAACTGTATTTAATGTACTGTATGCCTATATGTAATTAGAAGGCGTGTCCTGGACACAGTATCGTGTGTATGTGTGTGTGTGTGTGTGTATATATATACACACACATATATATATATATATATATACGATTCTTAGTCCTGCCCCGAGTTCACCTTAAACCCCGCTCACCCTTAAAGCTCACAGTTTCCATTGACACGTCTGTTATCAAGCGTTGTATTATAGCTTATTACCTGCTTTTTATGAATATTGGCTTGTCCGTGAGCCGCTGTAGTCTTCAGTACAAATGTGTTGTTGTATGTGTAAAAAAATGACTCTTCTTTCTCTTTTTTAAAAATCTTTATCTCTTATTCTTTGTCTGTTTTTGGGTTCTGTTTAAAAAAGAAAAAAAAATAAATAAAAAAAAGAAAGAAAGAAAAAGGGGAAAAAACGTGTACAGCCGTATGAGATTTAACAGCGGCTCCTGCTTTTTTCTGTGTTTTTTTATTTTCTTCTCCAATCAACACGAGGCACTGAAACTGGAAAAAAATCTATTAGAAAATCAATATATATAAATGTAGAAATATATACAATATATAAAAAAATGTTGTTTTCAAAAGGAGAGATTGATGCAGAACGGTTTCTGTGTTTCTGGGTTTTTTCCCCGAAGAGCTCTGATGCATCAGTGTTCATTTTAAAAAGAGTGAGACGTGACTTTGTAGTGATCCGATGTGTCATGTGACAGTACGGAAGCCTCTGCAGGACAAAAAGGATCAGAGCCCAGCTCGCTGGCTGGTTACAGAAACAGACATTTGTACATTTTATGCAACAAATGCAAACTCAAACCATTATTTTGAAATTGTGTATGTAAAAGTTATATTTTTACATGTAGACTGTTGTTATTTTGTGTTTAGATAAAACATTGTATCGGTTTCTCTTTTTCTTTCTTTCTTCCTTTCTTTCTTTCTTTCTTTCTTTCTTTGTTAAAAAGGCGAAAAAGTAACAGTAACTCTGTGTGTTGAAAAAAACGTGTCACATTTGAAATCGTAGTACGGTCAAAAAGCTTCAAACATTGTTTATATTGCTGGGAACTTTTTCCCTTTTTTTATTTATTTTTTTTTTAAAGAGAACACAAGGTTGGAAAGCAAAGGTATATAATATTTGTCTCAATCTTTATGATCATGACATTGCCATGTTTAATTGTACTTTTTTGAAGAGATGTGTGTAAATAGTCAGTCAGGGTTTAGGTCATTTTGGTTACTGCAGACAGCAAAGTAACATGGTTTTAGATTCAAACCCAGCAGTTTTATTTTTTTTGTTTGTTTGTTTTGTTTTCTTCATGGCCAGGTGTAATAATAAATGACTCTGCTGTCCATCCATGTCAGCAATCAACACAAGTTCAGTCCTTTTTGTAATGTACTAAAGAACAGAATAATTGGCACAAGTCAGTTTAACATGGTGCTTCAAAGCAGACATTTGCCCACGAGCTCTTTAAAATGGCTAAAGAACGACTTTTTTTTGTTTGTTTTGTTAAAAGTCGTAGGTTTCTGGTACAGAACGTTTGTTTTTTATATCTTTAGATTATTTCGCAGTTAAGACGTGCTTTCAAAGGTGACATTACTGTAACACTGCAGTGTTTCATCACGTAATAGAGACACTACAACAGCACTGAGAAGCATTGAGCGAGTTTTCAAGGAAATGTGGGAAGTAAGAATTCTTTTTTTTTTTTTTTTGCAAGGGCAATTCTTTAATACCAGGAAAAAGATCAATTGTGCCACAGATTTTTCAATTATTTTCTGATTGTTTTCTCACTCTCTTTGTTCATGTTGTGTATATATATATTTTTTGTTCATATTCATTTTATAGCTTGTCATAAAACACAAGCTGCAACACAGTGTTCTCCACTGACCATTTACCCACACCTCCCATCCCAACACACACACATACACACCAAAAAGCATCTGTTTTCTAATTAGAAAAATAAAGGTGGTGGAGCAGGAGCTTTAGATTTTTTTTTCCTTTCAGGAAAAAACTTCTGTCACTGCCAAAAGCACTCTGGAAAAAATGTCAGTATTTGTAGTTTAATTACAGTGTAATAAAATATTTTGGTCCAGGGTGAGATTAATCACCATCACTCCAGCTGTAAGATTTCTGACTGGAAATATTCAACACTTTTTAGCCTCCACGCCTATTTCAATTCTCCTGAAAATAACAACAAATATTTACATCAATACTGAAAACATAAGCCTATTTCCATTTGTCTTCAGTTTTTCTTTTGTTCCATTGAACAGTGACCCTCGTCATACGCACATCTGTGGACGTCTTCCATGATGGTTTTCTTTTCAGTTTGAGGTAAAGCTCATTTCCTGATTCACTCAAAGACCTTTAAAGTATCAAAAAGGTGAAAATAAACAGAAAATAAATCACGAACAAGCACAAAATGAACACAAATGTAAATCACAGACAAAAAAACAACCAGTTAATTGTTACTTTCCCATTTTTACATGTTCATTTCAGAGTATTAAAGTCATGTGTAATTGTATAAAAAAAAAAATCGAAATGTGGCCTTTTTTTATTCTTGTTACTTGTGATGCATTTACATGAAGAAAATACAATAAGCAGATATTTCCCATAAACCAGTGCCTGGCTTTTTGTTATAAAACCTTTTTTTTTCTAGAGCTCTTTTGCTATAAATTAGACTAGCACACCCGATTATAAAAGGAGAAATGATTACTAAATTATACATATTTGGCATTTTTTTTTTTTTTGCAGGGGCAATCGTTTTATATCAGGAATATTGACAAAGTAAGGAAAGAGAAGATAACCAGCCGAAAAGGCAAACTCCGAAGTATTCCACTTTTATTGGAATAATGTGAAAAGAAAAAAAAAACACATTTTATTTTACTATTTAATGTTTTGGTTTGTGTTACTCAACAAGACGAAGCTATATGGTGTGAAATCGAGGGGACAAGCGGATCCATCGAAAAGCCCGAGCAGTGGTTCAAAAATATTTAAAGTATACAACAGTTACACCTTTTTTCCAAACGTGTGGCTGTGTGCCTCAAGCCTTTTATTATCATTTGTATGTCCTTTTTTTGTTGTTTTGTTTATATTCTTTTTTTAATGTCTTACTGTTCCTGTTGTTTATTTTTTTTTTTTTCAATTTGAATTCTGTTTATTATATTATAATTATTATTGTCATTGTTATTGTTGTTCCTTGTTTTAAGACTAGTATCAGTGTGTAAACGGATTGTGTGCTGGAGTTTTCTCTTCGAGCCAGCTCATCCTCGGCCATTTGCCTGTCAGTTTTCATCTTGTAGTTAATCAATGAAGTCATGTACATGACCATTCTGTAGCAATAAATGTGCCATTTTTATAACCGACCGCTTACATGGCTGTTGTTTTATTATTATTTCTTCACTGCCAAACTACCTCATTTTGTGACTGTAGAGCAAAGTATAATATTTAAAACACTGATATTTTTCGATACGGTCATAAAGAGTGCTTATAAAAATCTTTCTATATACAGTACAGTATAGTCTTTTGTCCATCTCCCAAAAGCAGGTAAATAGGCAATGCTAAATTGCCCCCAAGTGTGAACGTATAATATGTGTGTATTGTGTATGTGGGACACTTGTGTCCCATCCTTGGTGTCTTCCCACCTCTCCAAAACTCAATGTTTTGGAATAAGCTTTGGATCCAACACAACTTTTACCAGGATAATGCGGCTAACAAAGATGAATTATTTAATCAATGTGGGTCAATTTGTTTTTAATGTTTCGGTTAAAATTAGGATTATGGGCTTGGAGTATTAACAAGTGTGTATTAAGGTTTGGATCCTGATTAAGGGTAGATTAATGATCTATGGTTGTGATTTGCAATAAGGTTTATTTTATATTAAAGGTTATACTTAAGGCTTAAGAGGTTAAGGTTTGGATGTGAGGTTACTGTTGGGGTGTCAAGACACAATGACTCATTTTTCCATGACAGGAAAGGTGTGTATGCGAAGAGCCATGACTTCATATGCAGATTGCCTCCAGTCTTCTTTGTAATTCTGGTGTGATTTTGCTTTCAGGGCTTTCAAATGATGTCATTGATTTTCTACATGTGTGAGCAGAGCCAGTGGTTTAGCAGTACACATAGACTCATCCCATAAACACGGATATCTGCCGTCTTTCACCTGTTACACCATGTCCCAATAATCGGGAATGCAATGTACGGGAATTGTAATTATGCAGTGAAATCTGTCGGAGGAAACATTTAAGTAAATGGGTTTTATAGTCAAAAATATACTAAAATGACATAAATATGTACATTTGCGGACTTCGTGGCTCGTCTATGGTTATTTTTCACACGTGTAGCCTTACATGAGCTGTTTAGAATAACACATTGGGACAGAACATTTTCCCCAGAAGAAACGAATACCTAATTATTACTACATATTCTAATCATACAGATAAGACTTTCTATATTTTGGTCAGATGGATTTGAACCCAGTCCCTTGAGATCACACTGTGATAACAAGTGCATACACATGCAGGACCAATATTACTGACACAGTAGCGGTTACATACATACAGTATATATCGCCTGTTTTCTATATCTCACTTGTTATAAAATATTTGGGTGTAGTAAAAACTGTTCAATAGCAACTGTAAAAAATAAACTAAATAGAAAAAATGTTGCCAAGATGGAGTCTTGGCAATTTCAGGTTTTATTAGTGTAATAAAATCTCAGACACATGTCCTGTAATATTGGAAGAGTTTTTGTTCTATCGATATTCAAGTAACAAGAAACTTTTTGAGCTTATTCATTAATTAATTTCCCTTTCACTTTTCCTGGTGGAGGTTACACTGATAACAGGCTGAGAAGGTCAATCCAGGTTTCTCTATCACCATTAAACAGATTCCAGCTCATCCTTGGGATCCCCAGATGTTCCTACACCAACTGTGAGATACAGTTTGGTGATGTGAGTGTTTTTTTTTTACTTTAGTTTATAATTTAGTCTCCCAAAGCTCTCAATTCTCCTTTTAATTAACCTGCTCTCAGTCCTACAAACGTTCCCACTCCTCTACTTGTTCCTGCTCCTTTGTCTGCTTCACTTTTTTTTTTCCTGCTTCCCATCCTTTACCTGCTCTTATTCAAACACCTGTTCCTATTCTTCTGCCATTTCCTTGTCTTACTATCCTCCTGGGTTCCTACTCTTCTGCCTGTTTCCAATCCTCTACCTGCTCCTCGTCCTCAGCCCACTATTCAATTCGATTTTACTTGTATAAAGCTTTTAACAATGGACATTGTCTCAAAGCCGCTTCACAGAACAGAAAATTTCAATGTAGATTTATTTGCATTTATTCCTAATTATCACTAATGACTGTGGCAAGGAAAAACTCTTAGATGGTAGAGGGAGAAACCTTGAGAGGAACCAAATTCAAAAGAGAACCTCATGCTCATTTGGGTGACACTGAAGTAAATTGTTATACACCGGAGAGTGTTTTTATAAATACTGTCCTTTCTCCTGTTTAGAGCTCCTGAGCAACTCATAAATTAGCTCATCATCTGAACTCATTATAGATTCACCACCACAACATCCTCCTTGCCGAAGCCTTTAAATGCTCAATGATGGAGATGCAACGTATGTAGTTTGTTATTTTGTGTTTTAATTAAGAGGTGGTTCTTCTCAAAATCCTCTTGGTGTTGGCAACTTCTCTTCGAAAGTCCGAAATCTTCATGAAGAGGAATCCAACTTGAGCTGGTACATCTTAAGATGCCTCTGGATCCTCACGGGGTTGTGCCTCGTCTCAATGAAGGTCCAAAATCTTCATGAAGAGGAACACAACTGGAGCTAGTACAATCTCTATATGCCTCGGGATGGGTAGAAAAAAGGAAAAAAAAGTGGAGAGGAATTAGTGTAGCAGCTGTTCATAATATTAGCAAGCACAAGATGATAATGCTATTCTTCTTCTATCTTCTCCTACTCCTCCTTTACCCATTTCCCATCCTCATACTGTACTACTGCTCATCCTACTCCAGCTCCTCCTCTATTATTTACCTGCTCAATCTACACATACACCAGTTTCCACTCCTCCACCTTTGTTCCTATCCTCTTTCTCAAAAATGAGGTGCTGTTTGAGCTGAACTCTGTGTATGACAAATAACATGAGCAAAAATATGTGAAATACAGTAGATATGTTAAACAACCGTGTTAAACGCACTACTGAATTCCGGCATATCTCACGTCACATTGTCTATAGCTCTTCTTGTAGACTATAAATAAATCAAGGTCACACAAAAATGTAAACCACTGTGAATTATAGCAGAACCATCTAATTACCTTGGTATGTTCTGTATGATGTTACATCCTCATGCACAGCAGTGAAAAATGAAAAATGTATAGAATGGCAGCAATGTTCTTTCAAATACAAGTACAAGTAAACCCCGACTTAATAATCTTTGCTGATTAAAAAAAAACAAACAAAAAAAACAAACAAACATTCAAAATAGATTTAATAAGGATTTTTGCCTTACTCCAGGAGAAATCGGTTGGGACGCGACGATCTAAAATGCTGACAATGCACCATGACATTATAATACTTACATGTACTGTACAGTGCACACCAATTTCATCCTCATGGTGGTGTATTATGTAATGTATGAGACAAATAGTGGTATGTTAAGAACTGTGTTAGTGCGTGAGAGAAGTGGTACGTTACGGGTTGGTGTGCGAGAGGTATTCAAGGGTTTGGTAGTGTTTGAGAAAAGAGTTCTTGTGATAAGGACTGTGTAAATGTTTGAGCGAAGTTCCAGGGTGTCAACTACTGTGTGGAATGTGTGAGAAAAGTGTACATGTGTTTGGTAGAGTGTCATAAGTGAGAGAAGTTCTGCGGTGATAAATAGTGTGTGGAATGTGTGAGAAAATTGGTTGTTTGTCAAGTTAGAAGAAGAAGAAGAAGAAGTCGTCTTATTTTGTCACATATAGATTAAAGCACAGTGAAATTCTTTCTTTGCATATCCCAACTTCTGTAGAGGTTGGGTTCAGAGCACAGGGTCAGTCATAATACAGCGCCACTGGAACAGTGAGGGTTAAGGGCCTTGCTCAAGTGTGTGTGTGTGTGTGTCTGTGTGTGTGTGTGTGTGTGTGTGTGTGTGTGTGTGTAAGTGAGAGAGAGAGTGAGTGTGAGAGAAAGAGAGAAAGTGTGTGAGAGTGTGTATGTGTGTGTGAGAGAGCGAGAGAGAGAAAGAATGCGTGTGAGAGAAAGTGTGTGTGTTTGTGTGTGTGGGGGGGGTGTGTCTGTGTTCAGTAGAGTGTTTGTATCAGTTGAGTGTGTGTGAGTGTGTGTGTGATCAGTAGAGTGTGTATGTGTTCAGTAGTGTGAATGTGTGTTCAGTAGTGTGTGCGTATGTGAGTGTGTTCAGTAGAGTGTGTGATCAGTAGAGTGTGTGTGTTCAGTAGTGTGTGCGTATGTGAGTGTGTTCAGTAGAGTGTGTGATCAGTAGAGTGTGTGTGTTCAGTAGTGTGAATGTGTGTTCAGTAGTGTGTGCGTATGTGAGTGTGTTCAGTAGAGTGTGTGATCAGTAGAGTGTGTGTGTTCAGTAGTGTGAATGTGTGTTCAGTAGTGTGTGTGTATGTGAGTGTGTTCAGTAGAGTGTGTGTGTGATCAGTAGAGTGTGTGTGTGATCAGTAGTGTGAATGTGTGGTCAGTAGTGTGTGCGTATGTGAGTGTGTTCAGTAGAGTGTGTGATCAGTAGAGTGTGTGTGTTCAGTAGTGTGAATGTGTGTTCAGTAGTGTGTGCGTATGTGAGTGTGTTCAGTAGAGAGTGTGTGTGTGATCAGTAGAGTGTGTGTGATCAGTAGTGTGAATGTGTGTTCAGTAGTGTGTGCGTATGTGAGTGTGTTCAGTAGAGAGTGTGTGTGTGATCAGTAGAGTGTGTGCGTGTGTTCAGTAGTGTGTGCGTATGTGAGTGTGTTCAGTAGAGTGTGTGCGTGTGTTCAGTAGTGTGTGTGAATGTGAGTGTGTTCAGTAGAGTGTGTGTGTGGGGGGGGGTCCCTGACTGTACCCACATCCCACATTCCTTAAATATTTTCTGCATTAAGATCCGAAACTCGGCGTCTCACCAAACATGGCGATGCCACGACTCCACACCACACCACACCACAGCACACCACAGCACAGCGTATGTGAGTGTGTTCAGTAGAGTGTGTGATCAGTAGAGTGTGTGTGTTCAGTAGTGTGAATGTGTGTTCAGTAGTGTGTGTGTATGTGAGTGTGTTCAGTAGAGTGTGTGTGTGATCAGTAGAGTGTGTGTGTGATCAGTAGTGTGAATGTGTGGTCAGTAGTGTGTGCGTATGTGAGTGTGTTCAGTAGAGTGTGTGATCAGTAGAGTGTGTGTGTCCAGTAGTGTGAATGTGTGTTCAGTAGTGTGTGCGTATGTGAGTGTGTTCAGTAGAGAGTGTGTGTGTGATCAGTAGAGTGTGTGTGATCAGTAGTGTGAATGTGTGTTCAGTAGTGTGTGCGTATGTGAGTGTGTTCAGTAGAGAGTGTGTGTGTGATCAGTAGAGTGTGTGCGTGTGTTCAGTAGTGTGTGCGTATGTGAGTGTGTTCAGTAGAGTGTGTGATCAGTAGAGTGTGTGTGTTCAGTAGTGTGTGCGTATGTGAGTGTGTTCAGTAGAGTGTGTGATCAGTAGAGTGTGTGTGTTCAGTAGTGTGAATGTGTGTTCAGTAGTGTGTGCGTATGTGAGTGTGTTCAGTAGAGAGTGTGTGTGTGATCAGTAGAGTGTGTGTGATCAGTAGTGTGAATGTGTGTTCAGTAGTGTGTGCGTATGTGAGTGTGTTCAGTAGAGTGTGTGTGTGATCAGTAGAGTGTGTGTGTGATCAGTAGTGTGAATGTGTGTTCAGTAGTGTGTGCGTATGTGAGTGTGTTCAGTAGAGTGTGTGTGTGTTCAGTAGAGTGTGTGTGTGTGTTCAGTAGTGTGTGTGAATGTGAGTGTGTTCAGTAGAGTGTGTGTGTGGGGGGGGGGGGTCCCTGACTGTACCCACATCCCACATTCCTTAAATATTTTCTGCATTAAGATCCGAAACTCGGCGTCTCACCAAACATGGCGATGCCACGACCCCCCCCACACAGCACAGCACAGCACAGCACAGCACAGTGCAGTAACTTGTTCCGCTGAGAAACTGGGCAGTGGCACATAAGCAGCGCTGGAAGCTACACCAGCAGAACGGAAACTACGTATCAGTGACGTGTGACGTTTCTAAACAGGTGCGTCAGGTGTCGCCGCGCCAAGGTGTCAAAGTCAAGCTGAGCCGGTGACTCGCGCACAGAGCGCGTGCTGCTGCAGCCTCCTCACACACAAGCTACAGTTTTATTAAGGTAAAGTAAATTAACTTTGTCTTTTAAACCTGGCTAACTTACAGTATTGGGGAAATTATTCATAAATCAACAAAGGGAATATACGGCGAGGAAAATAAATAAATAAATAACTAAAACTTTTTTCAGTGTGTAACACAAAAAAACCCACAAAAACTTTTTAGCCAGTTAGCATAATGTATTTAATGTAAATGGTTTTTTTTTTACTCTAGTGTCTGTGTGTGTGTGTGTGTGTGTGTGTGTGTGTGTGTGTGTGTGTGTGTGTGTGTGTGTGTGTGTGGTTGGATGTGAATGTGTGTGTGTGTTCAGTAGAGTGTTTGAATGTGTGTGTTCAGTAGAGTATGTGTGTGAATGTGTGTGTTCAGTAGAGACTGTGCGTGTGGTTGAATGTGAATGTGTGTGTTCAGTAGTGTGTGTGAGAATGTGTGTGTGTTCAGTAGCGTCTGTGTATGTGTGTGTTCAGTAGCGTCTGTGTATGTGTGTGTTCAGTAGTGTGTTTGTGTGTGTGTTCAGTAGTGTGTTTGTGTGTGTGTTCAGTAGTGTGTGTATGTGTGTGTTCAGTAGTGTGTGTGAATGTGTGTGTTCAGTAGTGTGTGTGTGTGTGTGTGTGTGTGAATGTGTGTGTTCAGTAGAGACTGTGCGTGTGGTTGAATGTGAATGTGTGTGTTCAGTAGTGTGTGTGTATGTGTGTGTTCAGTAGCGTGTGTGTATGTGTGTGTTCAGTAGTGTGTGTGTATGTGTGTGTTCAGTGGCGTGTGTGTGTGTGTGTGTTCAGTAGTGTGTGTGAATGTGTGTGTTCAGTAGAGTGTGTGGCTGTATTTTCCTGTAGTTCTTCCTGCACACCTGATTTAACTCGACCCATTAACACACTCTTTAGGGAGGTTATAGTCTAATAAAGTCTATTATAGTGTTGTGTGTTAGTGCAGGATACAGAACGTGTTCCCTCTTTAACACACTGTGCATGAAGCTAATAGTGTGTTTGTTACAGTATGTGGAACAGAGTTTGTAATACAGGAGCACGCTGGAACACACACACACACACACACACACACACACACACACACACACACACACACACACACCCTTACAGGTGTGTTAATGAGATGTTTTCTGCCATGTGACAAACCCACTTCACCGTCCCGATGAGAATATATAACTGTTTCTCTTCATTTTAAATAGTTCAAGTCTGACCTCCTCATATGGTTTATGATCCTTCGTGATTTGGAAGTTGACGTACTGTAAGAGACGTGATGTCACCATGAGCTGGCAACGTTTTATCAGTTCGTTAAGTCCAATTAAACCTAGTGCATCCGAGAGTTTTATGTTTAATTGGCCAAAGACAAAAGACCTTTCCTTCTACTTAACGATATTCTGGTCGGAGCTGTTTGAGAAATCCTCACATGATTCATCGCTTCCACGTCACAGTAACAGAATATCTGAACATTCCATTTAGTGACACTTTTTTAATTGAAGCATTTTATTGACTGACACCTAAATCTGACTCATTTATATCATCCCTCTTGCTTTCAGTCAGTAATCCACTCTTTTCATACGGATGGAATAAAAATAGTTTTAATCGTCTTTGCATCCTGTAACCACACCTCAGGAGAATAACCTGTCTTTTCAATGCAAGACTGCATTTTATGTCTTCTTGGGGTGTGTGTGTGTGTGTGTGTGTGTGTGTGTGTGTGTGTGTGTGTGTGTGTGTGTGTGTGTGTGTGTGTGTGTGTGTGTGTGTGTGTGTGTGTGTGTGTGTGTGTGTGTGTGTGTGTGTGTGTGTGTGATTTGCATTGAGTTGTGGTTAGTAGCTTGTCAAAGCATCAGCACAATATCTAAACATACATCTAGGTTTCTTTCTTTCTTTCTTTCTTTCTTTCTTTCTTTCTTTCTTTCTTAATGATTATTAGAACATTTTCTGTGAGTGAACATGCAGGTTCAGTTTGGTCCTGGTGTCTTATTTTAGTATAAACCTCTAGACTGTTCTACGCTCCTTTATTCCAGCATGAACAGGTATGATAGAAAGTAATAAAACAGCAGTAGTTTATTACTTGGGGTTGTTAAGGTTCATTATGAATCGTTTTTAGGAGTTAAGCTCAAATTTGCTCAGATTCTATCCTGTAGCAGGTGATCGTAGGCTACGGCTAGAACGTTGTGCGTTCAGCCGTCTAAGGTTTCGCCTTGTTGTCAGGAAGACGCAAGGTTTAATCTTTGCGATGCCAGAGTGATCTTGTCTATGTGTGACGGTTCAAAAAGTCTTAATGTTTTGTGGTTATAAAACAAGGTAACAGTGTGAAATATGATCAAATTTTTCCATACAGTTACTCGTTGTGTTGTAAATTCTTTTAAGCATGGACGGGAAATCTAAAGTAGAAGATCATTTCTGTCTGTGATTCACATTTAATATGTGATTCGACATGGTGTGGTGATCTTTAAAGGTAATATAATAGACTTAAGTGTGGAGAAGTTCCTCAGGCATGAGCTGGTTGTTCCATCAAGTAGTCATCCATTCATACATATGCTACTTGGCAGTTTAAAGCTCAGCATCTGCACACACCTTGCATTGTCTGCATTTACTTTCTACTATTTCATCCCCTATGTCTATAATACCTATTTTACCTGTTCATAGCGTTTGCCGATCACGCCCTCATACTGTTGCTGGCAATAAACTGCTAAGAGAAGAAGTCAGAGGAACAGAATGTGGAAATGTTCCTGACTTGCTGGGTTACGTCGACTCTTATGATGTTGTATACACTCCCTCTCCTTCCCACAAAAGACAATACACTATTATTTTTATACCCCAGCGACTCTATAGAAACCGGGTTGTGTTGTCAACAGTTTGGCAGCGACAGATTTAGGGCTGTACTGGTACAGTATAACAGACACATGATGGCAGGAAACATTATAATCTATAGTGATCCTTCTAACAATTTTTTTTAATTAAATAGACTGTATTGTCCGTTTGCATGTGTTCAGTATTCAGTTGATTTCACTGTAGCTTCAGATATCTGTTCTTGACTGACAGGACTGGAACCCGATGCCTTCTCTCACTGTGGTTGAATTTTCATAGCCTGGCCATTCTCGTCTGACCGCCGTTTTTTGCACCATTTTCCAACACAAAAATCCCAAGAGCACTGCATTGCTGACGTATTGGCTGACTGGATACTTACGTAAATAAGCGACAGATTTGACAATAAAGTAGCAGATGAGTGCATATAATATATAATATATGTGTATATATAATCAGTTCACACTGAGTAGATTCGGTCATCCTTAGCACTTAGCACTTCATAGTGAAGTTCTTGCCTGGTGAACATCTTTAGTTGAACGTTGCTGACACTTTAATTCTATGCTTATATCAGAATACAAATATCAGAATATTCTGTGCAAAAAAAATAGAAGCTTCTTATTTAGGAAAACAAAATATTGGTCATAAACTTGTTTGTGAATCCCGGTGTGTACTGTATTAATGCATGTGACACAAGTCATTTATTAATATGTTTTTATATTGAAGGTAAAATTAATTAAGTTTTTTGGTCAGTGAGGTATACAGGTACAACAGAACATGGGACTAGACGGCACACTGGGGCTTTTACTTTCCTAGTGATCTGCCTAGCCCTGTGAAATGCATCATGAAGAATAGTGATAGGATCAGCAAATGACCAAGGGGGTATTCTTTTCACTCCTTTCAAGACAAATGATTGCTTCACTATGAGGAATGGAAAGCATTTTGCTAATTGATTTAAACATTGCTGTGTACCTGCCGGCGGCAGCCCGGGTTTTTGTCACACGCCTGCATGACTTTAGTGTTTTTTTCTGGTACCACCCATTCGCTCTGTTACGCTGTTTTATTTAGGACATGAAAATAGACAGGTGTGTTTGTATCTCAGGTGAATGCTAGGCTTCTCTGACACGTGTTCCTCCCTAAGAGGGAATTTGTGGCATGCCGATCCATCACTGTCCCCACCTGCTTTTTACATCCTCACCGGTCTTCATCCCTGTTTTTGTGCTTTCCAAAGTGTATTCATGACCGTGGCTGTATACGTATCTAACAAAAATAAGTTAAGGGTGTTTGCTATTGTTGCATTTATTGTTGTTTCTTGTAATTCTATACGATCGGTGTGAAGCCTTGCCTCATGTTATCGGTTCTCCGACCACCGCTTGGCAACTGTTGCTATTGTACATAACTGTACAAGACTAGGTTCTTCTAACAACAGTAACCAAGCACAGGATCAGTCAGTAGCCATTCACAGATTTATGGATGTTTATGATGATTTTTGCCTTGAATTAAGTCATTATTTTTACACAATAGTTAATCCGATTCCGTTTTGAAACGAATCTCAGATTGTTTTCAGCTATGAAAGGATCGATCATTAATAATAAATTTAAATAATAAATATAAATTAGACAAAATAACTTCATACAGTTTATACTAAATAGTTAATTCTAATACAAATTGTCTTATTTACTTACTTTAACTTGTCTATTTTCTTTATACTGTTCCAACCTGGAACCGAAATGGACCTAATTGACTTAATTTATTTTACAATAGCTTATTAATATCTTACTTCAAGATGAATTTTTATTATTATTATTAATAATAATATTGTGACCCAGTGTTGAGTAAAAAAACAGTTCAGGTCAGTACCTTGCAGCGAGAACCACCATTACAGATGGATATATCACCAACAGAAAAGTTCGAGGGGGGTGAATACTTGCGCAAGGCAATGCATTCAGTTACCTTGGGTAACGTACAGTAAAGCAGTCCAAATGCTCACATTACCTTTTATAATGATTATCACGTAACTAGAGACGGAGGCACAATGTTACAAGCTTTGTACCCAGGAGGAATGTTGTAAATAAATACTCGGTGTCATTTTGATGTGCTGTAACTGAAGTATGCTTAAAATGAAGGTGTTGTTAGGGTCTGGTATGTCAGCATAGCACATGGCTAAGACTGACACACGTTTCATTCAGTTTTCTAACATTCCATCACGTCTCCTTTATTTGTAATGCAAACAAAAATAGTTTAAGTCAAGAACTTAATAGATGAGAGCAGGAAAACTCTGGGCTTACACGAGTCTCTAATTGAGCTTTTTTGAGTCTATTTTTGTGTAGACAGGTGGTAGCATCACTAGCGTCATTTAAGCTGCTTGTAAGTAGAAAAGCTGTTTTGTTGACTAGCAAAGTGGCACTAAGTGCTTTAGTGGTCCCTGTTGGTTTTTGTGCTAGCGAGAGTATTCGGACCTTGGGGACTTGACATACTCCTCATTATGCTTGGACTGTATTTTGCTCCACTTATGAGTTGCTAAACATAAAAATGCGGCTCTTTTGTCTAGTTTGAGTCGTACACCAGCCTTCTAAAGTGAAAGTACGGCTCCGCGTTCACGTATTAACGAATACAGGCTGATCATAAGTTTTAGAGTTGTGTGTTGCAGTGCAATTATCATATGATATCTAATGTAATGATGTCATTTAGGTTGATGCATATTGTTTATTCTGTGATTACCTTTATTTAATGCATTGAATCCCCCCCCCCCCCAAATATTAACATGACTTAGAATAGAAGTCTGTAAGGCAACAGGTCAAATTAGTGACATCGTGTAAATTGTGCTAATTATCCGATTTTTATTATTCGCTTGTCAATTCAGCCTGTAGCGTTTTACTTATTAGTTTGTTACCTGCATGGAAAACAGGTTGCCTGATATTTTTCACTTTCTATTATCATAGAAATTGGCCCAAAGCCCATTTATTTTCTCAACAGTATTTTCCATGTATAATTGGAGCTTCTGTGTTCAGGACAATGAAGCACTTACACTTTCTTAGGCTGAGGTTTGTAAGACCTTTCACTGGGAAACCTTTTGATGAACAGTGAATTTCTAGCATCACCACATAGCTCCATTCTTAGTGCACAGCAATGCTGACAGTGTGAGGTTGTGTGTCCTTCATTTGTAGGTGTTTATAAAGCATACCCATACATTTACTGTGTTTCCTGAGTGACCAGGATCCTGTTTTTAGTTTTGAGAGCTCCTTAAAATCTGAACGTTATGTTCTTACACCATTTAGCACAGCAGTAAAATCTTCTAGTGACCTAATTATTCACTTCTGCATGATGGGGTTAAAGTCAATTAAAACACACTTTCTGACCATATTTGCTAAAGAGCTCTGATTATAGCCTGATTATTATCCGGATGAGACATGAAACCAAATAGTACATTTTTACCTGTAGAGTGTGCTTAAGATTTCAGGTGTGGTTTAGGTGTGGCAGCAGGGACATCACGCTCAAACATTTCCTGTAGGAGGGAGTATCACACAGAAAAAAAAAAGAAAAACTAAAAAAAAAAAAAAAAACAGAGACGGTCTGTCTAGACACCAATGCATACAGATAGATGCTTAGGTCTCGGTATGAATCATACTGTAGATTAAATCATGTCTTTCAGTGCTTCTTTTTAGATTTTAGCTGTTGAGTAAACATATTTTATCCTATTGTTTAATCTCCTGAATATACCTTTAATATACTTCATAATAACTGATCTGTATCGTATTGATCTGTATTGTAAAATTTGCCTCAGCTGCTGAAGTCACTTTAGAGTCCTCTCCTGGCAAATGAGGATGATGAAGGTTAATAGGCTAAATTAGGCCTGAGGCCCTTTTGTGACCTTCCTATTATATCAGAACTGTAAACAGATTATTAGAATACCTGAGATTATGAAGTAATGACTGAACGTTTCTTTGAGAGTGAATCGCAAGGTTGACTTTTAATCACCTCAAAATTTAGATTTTTTATTTTTTTTGCTTGAACCATTTGAAGTAGAACATTTGCCTCAGGAACTAAACTCATTTCTATATAATCATCCAATTAAGCAATGCTACAAACACATCGATGCCCAAGAAATGATTCAGTTTTAAGCCAGATGTAATTTCACAAGGTGTTGCAGATTACTGATCTAACTCATGTCATTTGTTTTGTTTAAACATGTCGCAACTAATAGCTTCAAATGTTTTTACCTTGAAGTTTATGGCAAAAAGCCGCACCTTCCTTTTTTTTTTTTCATGGTTCTACAGATTATTTTATCTGTGTTCCTGTGCTCTGTCGGAATCCTTTGCACATGCCACATACTATAGAGAGCAGAGACCTTTGCCCTCTAGGATGTGGTATGGCGCTTTTGTGTGATCACTCAAGACCATTTGTTTTTAATTGCCCTGGGTTATTTAACTTTCGCAATCATTCTCTTCACATACCATGTGGCACTCGAATTCTTTCCTTTCCTCAATTGCAGTACATGTGAGAAATATGAAAATGGCTGTAATGGTCATGTAATTTAAATCAGTAATGCTTTACATTAATGTTTCCTTTACTGAATAACTGAAAAGCATTAATATGCCAGAATATCATGAACATAGTTACAAACAACTTGCAGAATTTGAGATCAGACTTTAGTAAGTTTATGCAAGCAGAACAATCATATAACAAAGCATTGATCAGCATAGGCAGCTATACGTTAACATTGAATTCAGAACATTGTTAGCAGAATTTTCTTTGCATAACCTATGCAAAGATCAACACAGGTAATCAATGCAGTTTATGTTAATTAGCCTAGTGGTTAAGGTGTTGGGCTGCCAATCGGAAGGTCATGAGTTCGAATCCCAGGTCCGCCAAGCTGCCACTGCTGGGCCCCTGATCAAGGCCCTTAATAGTCAATTGCTCAGTTGTAGAAACTGAAATAAAATGTAAGTCACTCTGGATAAGAGTGTCTGCGAATCTTTGTACTCCCGAGTCAGACATTTTATTACATTATTATAGTATGTTATTAAGGATAGATGATTGCATAAATGTAATTTGGCCAGAGTTGTAGTTGTTCTTTTGATAACAATAATAATAATAATAATCTTATTCTATTATTAATAGAATAGTAATTAATAGAAATAAAAATTTATTGGACCCCATTAGCAATTGGTTTAACAAAATACTGTCAAATAATACAACCAACAAACTGAAGTTTTCAATCGTTTCACATTCGGAGGAAAAAGGGGAAGGTTTGCTAAATTCTGCTGACCACTTTGCAAACAGGAATACATTTTCAATACTTGGCCTTTGTGAGGTCTTGGCAGTTAAAGCTAATGACAAGTCAAAAAAACAACCAACATGCTTTTCAGCACAGTAAAAGCTGCCACGGAAAACGGCAATAACAACAGATCTGATCTGGGAACGAAATTGCGTGATTCATCATTAGAAAGGCCTGGAACGTGAAAGAGAAAGACAGAAACGTGTAGCCAAATTGTCCCGTGGCTAAATCTACAAGCTGCAGTCTGCATCCGAATACAGCAAAAAAAGTGACGAGATAAACGACTAGTCATGTCCAACTGATGGAAAACAGGAGGGGTGCTAGGCTTTTGGCTGCACAGTATGATTAATACTGACCAATCAAACATGACATTTTCAGTACCACATGGTACTTGCTTAAAACATTAAATGCTATAAAACTTTGGACGAACAGGTGTTTAATAATTTGTTTGGGAAATCTGTTATTAATAAGGAAAGAGGAGCAGATTGCTGTATAGTTGACCAGGAGGAAAAGGCCATTTACAATCATAAACTAGACATATACATGTCGTGTCTCCTAGAAACGGTGAACAAGGGCGTTTTCTGGAATTTGTTCGGGAGGAGAAGTGACTCTTGGAACAAATTCCTCTCAAATGAGTTGTTTTGTCGTAGCAACAATCAGAAACGTTTTGCAGCATGAGTCGAGTCCATGAGCCAATGATGAAGCTAAGATTTGGATGGTAGCCAGTCAGGCCAGGCATGTTTCTAACTGTAGTATGGCAATGTCAACAGATTAAATAAGGCTGGTGTATTCTCCATTTCAGTTAAGTGTTTAGAATAACTGGATAATTTATGTTTATATTCCAAAACACAATCTAAACATTTCTAAACTGCAAATATTGGATTTAGTTGGATTAACTAGAAGTCACAGAAACCTAAATTATGTGGAAATCGAACCATTTCACGATTTTCATGCATATATATATATATATATAAACACCAGTGTTAATTGTTTTCATTAGTGAATATTCAGATTTGTCCAAGGAGACATAATTTGTTGGAAAGGCTTGCTATGTCACCAGGTCAAATATCTTACACAGGATAAAGAAAATTCTGTCATGGTTCACAAAAGATGGAGAATGACATCATAATTAAAAATAATGTGTGTAGCAACGTGTAAATAGCTCTTGCAAATACACATATCTGACTATGGGTATTATTTGTGAGTATTTTACATAATAGTAATAAGTGTAATACAGTGCAACAGACTGGATTTCCATCCAGGTTTCATTTCTGTATTATGTCCTGCGTTCCTACTA
Organism: Tachysurus fulvidraco; assembly: GCF_022655615.1. Lineage (NCBI taxonomy): Eukaryota > Metazoa > Chordata > Actinopteri > Siluriformes > Bagridae > Tachysurus > Tachysurus fulvidraco. The sequence goes on from NC_062538.1 coordinate 16,861,718, forward strand.
ATGAAAAACCCACTACAATCATTTTAGGTCACGTTTTATAGCCTATATAGGAAAAAAAATGGTTTAGCAATTACAATTACACAGCAATTACAGCTAGGTGTGTCCACATAGTTCTCTGAGATTATAGCAGGTAGGCATGCATGTGGATTTATAGGATTGTAACAGAAAACCTGAACTTTATTCTATGTGGGGCAAGTGTGATGCAGTCACTCGTGATTATATCGAGCCATGTTTTGAATGGGTTACTACCGTGAATAAAGCAGTAATGAACACTGACGTGCATAAACCTCTATCAGCTTTGTCATGCCATTTCAGCATGTGCAATAGTAAGTGAAAACTCAAAATTGTGAAACTCAATAAATCATTTAACTGAGTGGAATCAATTTGCTGAACAGATTTATGAATTTCAGACTTCATCTGTAGCAGATAAGACAAGACATTAAAGACACATACAGCAATATTAATCTATACCTTAGTTTTTCTCCATCGGAGTGTACATAAGGGCTCTTAAAGGCAGCTGTGGGATAGACCAGTTGGATCAGGCATTCAGCTGTGTAGAGTCAAGTCAATAGGCACTTGTTGTCATTTCAACTATATATAGAGTGATATCTGTGTAAAATATCTACATGTACAAGGCATACTTATTCTCCAAAACTACACCAGATTGGGCCTCAAGCTTGTCCAATGAGCCTCAGCCACTGAACTTGCATCAGCATCTGTGACAGTAAGCGACAGGCTGTAGGCTACTAGCCTTCCCTGAGCTCAGCACTTCATTGTGTCATTGCTGCTAACAGCTTTTGCTTTTGGCCCATGCCCTCTGCCAGCTAAGTTACTCTTCCTCCGGACTCCTAACATGGTGGTGAAGAGCTTAGCTTCTTTTCAGTGGGCTCTACAGCCACACCAGCTGCTCGATTCAGACCTCACTGTGGTCCTGCAGCACCAGAGGAAGATGCTGATTAATCAGCAGTACTGTTATTCCATCACAAATGTTCAGGTCTCAACAGTTTGGACATTTATCATGTTCATAATTCAATGGCATTAGAGATTGGCAGAACAAACAGCTCACTGTTCTGCTCTGATATACACAAGAAGGTTGGGAAGGTTAACACAAATTAACACAAGACTCCAACAGCGCTGGAGGAAACTGCACTGGAGGTCAGGAAGAAAATAAAATAGAACGATCTTGTTCTCAATAAAAGAATCAACACATTTCTGTTTAGTGCAGAAGTTTGACTTTCCTTTCTTTTTCCTAGGACGACAAAACCTGCTCTAAAAACAACCACTTTTGATTTTTCAGTCACTTTAAGTAAAGTTTTTAAATCATCCAAAAAGAAAAATGTGGCAGTGGAATTTTGTTGTACTTTCAGTAACGATGCGCTGTAATCGTACTAAATACTCAAGCTACCATAAAATCGTGTGACTAATTTTTTTATCCATTAATTACACAGTGTGTGTTTGTCTAGAGTACAAGGTATAAGTGTGGTGATGCAATGATTACAGGTTTAATGTCACATAATATAGGTTTAATGGGATTTTAATGATTCACCCTTTTATGTATGAACGAGTTATGTTTGTAAAAGTTAAAAAGTTAGTAAAAAAAATGTTCTGTAAACTGAGTTGTGTTTAACAAGATCATCGACTCCCCCATAACGTCAGCCTCTAAAACTGCACTGACTCTTCTCCCTTTGTCGACATTTTAAATGGACATTTATTTCTCACTCTCACTCTTTTCTCACCCATTTCCTGCTATTCAGTCACTTTCTCTCCCCCCCCCCATCCAAAAACACCGTCTCCCTCCCACACACACACACACACACACACACACACACCTAGCACTGATTGTCAGCACTGCCCCACCCTCACACACCTTTTTTTTCCCCCCTCGCAATCCTTTTCACCTGCATGCCAAGAGATACAAGTGACTCACACACTTGCCTTAGGAATTGCTTAACTTTACAGCAGTAACAGATCAGCAGCATATGTTCGAGGAGGACAGAGTTATTTAGTGTTTTATTTCATTTTATTCATATAATTCCTCTGTCCAACAAGAGACAGTTCTACAACCGTCTTCTTCACATTTCTGCATGCTGGCTGCTGATTGAGCTTTAAGTATTGGTGATACAACATTATGCACTATTAGTTGTAGCTGTGGGTGTTGCCCAGTAATTTTGGGTTCTATTAGAACCGAAGCCGTTTTTAAAAACTTGATGGTTACAATTTTGCATAATAATGCTGTCCTGTGTTTACACTTGCATTGTGACCGGAAAAACGAGTTGTTTAGCCCCCACCCTTCACCTCCTCCTTCTCTCCTGCACTTCACTTCTCTGTTCATCTGCTCATTTCTTGCTCCACTATGGAATAGACACAATGAACCTGAGCAGGTAAGACATCACCTGGTGTGTGTGTGTGTGTGTGTGTGTGTGTGTGTGTGTGTGTGTGTGTGTGTGTGTAAAATTGTTAATACTTTAATCATACACCACAGCTTTACCTTCATGATGAGACATTATATCAATATCTCGCTGGCAAACATTCGGTTCCAGTCTATAAGCTTTACTTTGTGCTTTGGATGATGACCAAGATGTACTAGATGATATCACTGCTTGGCAAGTCTACACACATGTTTGGAGGTTGTTTTTGGCTCCGTCTCAAACACTTGTATTCATGTCTCTTCTGTGCTTTTACCGAAGCATGAGGCATTTTAATACGCTGCAACGTATGTTTTAAAAAGTAAGGTTTAAAGTTTGCTCCATTATCAGTAACCTACAGTTAGAAGTCATATTATCAATATCTTCCTTCCTTTATCAGCTCTTGGCTGATCCTGTTGCTTTTCTCGTACGAGTGCCATCTCATACGCTACACTACAGACAGTTGGCAGACACATTTTTTCTCAGGGTTTGTTACTGACTCATCTGTTACATCGTTGTTTTAGGCTTTACCGTCAAACTTTCCCAAGAGCTCTTGTACGACACACTGGCCTTCAGAAAGCACCCTTGGTTTAGAAGTTGTCCTCCATGAAATGACCATGAATTTGGGTTCTTTAGCAAGACACACTTACTTAGATACAGTTTACGGAATGTGGGTTTATTAGTAACAATAGTTTTTGCCCCTAAACATGTAAATATGTATAGAACAATATAATTTTTGTCAGTACAATAAACTATGAGCTTTTCTTTTTAACATTCATGAAATGTCTTTTCCAAAATGTGCATGTGTTTCTAAAACTAATTTGATAGACTCGTTTCAGGGTAAAGCTTGTAGTATGTTGATGCACACATGTGATGTGTTGTGTAACTGATAGGGCAGTTAGGGTTGGTTTGGCTGGTGTTGACTTACTTAGTCTGTCAGCGTGTTACAAAATAAAATGTAAGTAGCGAAAAAGAAGGTAAATGGGAGAAGTTTTGAGTTTTTTTGATTAGTTACTGAGTTTGCTCAAGCCCAGGTTAGGGTTTCTGTGTCTTTTATTATTTTTGAAGATTTGAGGACGTCGTACATAGACGGGTTTCGTACGTGGCAGTCTTTATACTTGGATGTTACAAGAACGTTTGTTAGAGGAGAGGAAATTAACAGCTAAATTAAAATCTCTCATTTCACTGCAGAGCGATCGAGTGGATCATTAGAACGTGCTTCAGTGTTCTGTGGAAGAGATACAGCGTTATTAGGATTTTAAGTCAACCAGATCAGGTTTCGAACGTCTTTTAAACAAGAAAACGTACCCTAACTATCTAAGAAACATGATCTATAACTTTATTTGTAGTTATTTTTAATATATACAGTTACATGCAGGTTGAATTTCATACCCACAATGTATGAAAATGAGAATAGCTCCAGCTTGAGCTTCATCTGTCTGTCTCCTTCATCTTGCTTCACATCAGCTCTTTGTTTTCCTTATAGTTTAAAGTATCAGGTAAAGTATCAGTAACATTAGTAATTTTACTCTAAAACCTTTGAAAACATTCAGTGCTCAGTACATTTACATATACATGATCAGACACACCTTCCATCCTCAACCGATGAGCGTTCACTTGAAGGTTAGTTCACACACAGAACCACAGAAACCCTCGATGTGTTGTTTTTGGATTTCAGATCTGCCCACATCAGCTCAACAGTGTGCCACAATTATACATAAACACCCTTTCTGTGTCACAACACAAAGATGCATGTAGATACGAGTATAAATCAGCCATGTCTGCAGGAACAGCAGATTTTGCTCAAAAATTGAACGTTGAATGTCAAAAAATAATTGCTGCCCATGTATGATTTATTACCACTTCATGTTTGGGGGAAATAGTTAGATTTTCTGCGTGGGAAAGTGTGTGTGTGTGTGTGTGTGTGTGTGTGTGTGTGTGTGTGTGTGTGTGTGTGTGTGTGTGTGTGTGTGTGTGTGTGTGTGTGTGTGTGTGTGTGTGTGTGTGTGTGTGTATGTGTGTGTGTATGTGTGTATGTGTGTGTGTGTGTGTGTGTGTGTGTGTGTGTGTGTGTGTGTGTGTGTGTGTGTGTGTGTGTGTGTGTGTGTGTGTGTGAGTGTGTGCAACTTTATTAGGCATCAATAATTAGAATTGTTTATTTACAGAATTTGGCAGACACTGTTATCCAGAGTGACTTACATTTTATACAGCTGAGCAATGGAGGCTTAGGGGACCAGTAGTGGCACTTTGGTGGACTTGGGACTTAAACGCACAACCTTCTGATCAGTAGCCCAACACCTTAACCAATAGGCTACCACATCCCTCTTTTTATTAGCATTAATAACTTTACTGCAGTAGCCTTTCTTGCAGTGAAATTCATACTATACATTTTCTTACTTAAGAGTACACACACGCACACACTCTCTAACACCAACGTTAAACACTAACATTTAATCTTGTCTCCCATGTCTTTTTAAGTCTCCGGGGAGAGAATAGAGAATGATCAATCAAGCAGGCAACAAACACACACACACACACACACACACACACACACACACACACACACACACACACACACAGTGGGTTGACTTGTGAAGGAGGTCACATTTTCACCCACAGCAACAGGACTGAATGCTAAACACTGTGTCGTTAACCAAAAACTCCCCCGAAACCTATCTTTACTGCACCATGAGTGCCTGCAGCTTTACCTCTGCCTTCGAGTTTGTAAGTAAACTTTAGTATAAATACTATAACATAACTCTTCCGTCTGTGTTTTGTTTATGTTGTTTCGTTTTTCCTCCATCTCTCCTTTTTTTTCTCCTTTCTTCTTCCTGAGCGTGTGAAAATTACTGCAAGTGTTGATCCTGTAAATCACTAGTGATGATAAAATGGGGCTCTTTATGTTTACATGTCGGGTTTCATATATATTTTCACACAGCGACACAAAATTTGCATTCGAAAACCAAGAGCAATACACTCATCATATCAGAGTGTGTTTTATTTTATTTTTAAATTTCAGAGATGTTATGTTTTTGTATCTTGGTTTGAATTCAAGTTTTTGTTTCGGAATGACTTGAAATGCATTCGCGTTTATTCAGGTTTGCTTTTTGTTTGTTTGATTTCATTCCAGCACCCACAAAGGTTCCTGATCTCCTTTTATTAAGGCTTTTTATGATTAAGGATTAGGACGAGTCGGGGAAATCCTGCTCTTAAAAACACCACCTCCTTCACAAAACCTGTGTTTGCTTAGTCTGCATTCCTTTCACTGTTTTTTTTTTATTTTATCGTCAGTTTTTATCTGCCCCCCTCTCCACCCCACCTATGGATAGTTGCATAATATTTAATGCTCCAGAAGTTCTGGTAAATCTGCACCGGGGTTTGGTTTGATGGAAACTTCGTCCTCCTGTTTCCCATAACCCCATTAGGGAGTCACACCCATCTCCCTGCTGGGGAATCTCCAAACTGTTACGGGAAATCATTCAGGTGCAGTGTTCACTAGATAGTTAGATCACACACTTACATAAAGATCACACACTTTTCAAATTTCTATGTTCAGTTCAATACGAGGTAACGCTGTGTATCAATGTATCATCACTCTTGTTATTGTCTTTTAATAGAGCATCTAATAGCACAATTCCAACCAAACATTTTTATAGTTAGCTTCTTTTGTCCAAATCAGCATCCCGAACGAGTGAATGCAAGAGGCTTCGACATAATGTTTTTGAAAATCTTTTCCACTACAGATTAGTAGACACGTATACAGCTACAGCTAATACACACATTAATTCATCAGCATTTATTTGAATGGGTTTCCATATTATGGTTTTAATAATACGTCGATATGGCACTGACCTTGTGTGGACAAAATCTGTATAAAATAAAAGATCTATTAGAACTTTAATAAGTTTTATGATCTAACGAGTGTCTCGCAGTAGGTTTATCACTCATGTTTAGTATTAATTCGACATGACTAGTCATTTATCTCACCATCACTTGTTTTGTCGGATGCAGATCCAGACTACAGCTTGTAGATTTAGCCACAGGGCATTTTGGCTGTACATTTGTCTTTCTCTCCCCCAAACCGTTCCAGGCCTTTTCACATGATGAATCACTCGAACTCATTCCCAAAACAGATCTGTTGTTCTTGCCGTCTTCCGTGGCAGCTTTTACTGTGCTGGAAAAGCATGTTGGTTGTTTGTTAGCTTCAATTGCCAGGAATTCATGATAACCGAGTGTGAAAATGTATTCCTGTTTGGTGGCCGGTTGCATTTAGCGAAACGTTCTCTTTCATTAACTCCAACTGCCAAGAAGATTCTCGTATGAATCTTCCAAACAAAGCTGAATCGCATGCTCCGAGTAGGAGGTTACATCTAGCAGCATTTCTCCTTTTAACAGTCGACAGACTGGATTTCCTTCATCATGACAAGACCTCAGGACAAGCAAGCCAAACTGAGTAGCATCTGAGCAGTGACCTTTAGGTTATGCTTTCTAGGTCGAGGGTTGCGGTTTCCACCGGAGATTATGGGAAGTCATTAGAACGTGTTCGCATTCCTGCTGGTTTTAGCAAAACGTCCTCTTTTGTTGAAAACAAGTGAGTATTCTAGTGATGGGCTGAATCATTTGCCCTATGGTCACGTTTTTACTCCAAGATTTCAATGATTAAAATTCCTCAGTAAAATCAGAGAGGTTTAATTCCCTTAAACAGAAAGCACGGACAATTCATAACGGACTGTCCTACTCAAGGTAATGTCAAGGTTAAGTTGCTGATACATACTGTATCAACTGTTAACATTTGACTAAAATACATAGCATCACAACAGTGTATATAAACAAAGCAAGTGGTGTGTGATCAGGATATCCAGACAGATTTTAATGTAATACAAGGATACAACAGCTCTTTCTCAGTTTTTAAATAACGTGTTATTGTATCACAAAATGTTGCATTAGTAGAGACCTTGGGGTTTTGGATGCGACTACAAATCTGAGCAATAAAAACAGCTTAAATCCACTTACACTTGTTAAAGCGATGCTGAAACACAAACCAGATTGCAGACTGTGCAGATTGACGTGGCCTGTAGCCGCCTGTCACTTCCATCTGTAGGCTGGAACACTATTGTGGCCAAAATTGCCCACATAATGCATTACTCATTATATTGTGTTTTTTAAGCATTAAAATTTTAAATCTGTGCCTTCTGCTTCAGGCTCTTAGGATTGACAAACACCTGATGCACATGGTTGTGAATCCTATAATTACGTTAGACTGATTAACTCAGCATATATCTGTGTGTGTGTGTGTGTGTGTGTGTGTGTGTGTGTGTGTGTGTGTGTGTGTGTGTGTGTGTGTGTGTGTGTGTGTGTGTGTGTGTGTGTGTGTGTGTGTGTGTGTGTGTGTGTGTGTGTGTGTGTGTGTGCGTGTGCGTGCGACAATGAAAAACTATTTTTTTTTTACCTTAAATTTCAAGGGTATACTTTATATTTCCTGAGATATGTGAATATCTGACCCATAAGTTAATTCTTGAGTTAAATAATAATCTTTCGAATTTGTTCTGCTGGATACTACTGAATTGTATGTTCTAATGTTGCTTAATAAGATAAATCTATTGATATCTTGAAGGTTGCTCCAGAGAAGCTCAGTGACAGCGCTGGAAGTTTGTGGAGTCTCATCACCGAGAGTCACCACAGATTAATAGACCTGCAGAAAGAGACAGAACGGGAGATTTCACACGTCAGTCAACAGTGAGTACACACCCACTCGCATGCACACACACGCTCACATGCATGCTGATGTGTGTATATATACTGTATGTGTAGACACATGCACACACACAAACAAACACACACACACGGACATGGACGTGCTCTCATATGACAAGTAGCTGGAAATAATCCCTGCACTTTTTTACTTGTGCAGGCCAGTTAAAAATAATTCATTTATTAACTCACAATACTGTCTGTCCAGCTAATATAAGCACAGTTCACACATCTACTTAAAGCAAAAGAGAAATAGAACAAAATAATGCATATAGAATATAGCATGGTAGAAAAATAATGCATATGTCTCTTGAAGCTACAACAGAATAGTGTCTTGTTAAGTGACTGCGTGCATACGTGCAAATGGAAATACATTTCGGGATCATATCTGTAATTACTAGTCTCCTATGTTATTGAACAGTAAGCACGAGCCTTTTGTTAAGCTGTTCTGGTTTGACGCAGATGTCAGGCAGGATTTTTAACTTTCTGTCTCTGTGGTAATGAAGCTGAATAGAATTGATTTAAATGTTCTACATTGTGGCATTGTACTTCAAGCACAGGGCTTTTCTCATCCTATTGTGCCTTTTTAAACACACTTGGGTACACTAAGGGTACAGTTATTGTAATGTGTTCTAACAGCCATGCTCTAAATTTAATATCTATATAGACATTGTGTCTTAAAAAGGGTGGCACTAGAAAGGAGAATATCCACTCGTTCTGTCGTTGGGGATTCAGTTGCTACTGTAACTAGCACAATAAACACAAACAGATCAAACTCGCTCAAATTCCTCCAGAATGGCAAAATAAAGTATTGAAGAAAACTAAAGAAAATCTAATTTCACATTAGAAAGTGATGTGGTTAAAGAAAATGAGATTTCTGAGAACACCGAGGACATGGACCTGTCGTTCTGGTTACTTCCAGGTCCTCCACCCACATTCTGTATGATTTGTAACCGGTTTGTTTACATCACAATTACAGAAGAAATGTCCTCTCACACGCACACATGCTATGCTTTTACATTCTGTCTCTCTATATATTTTCATTTCTGTATGAAATTTGTTCAGTTGTGCAGTACTAAGTCATTTGAACCGTGAGCACGTTACTATGTAGTATAAATTAACTTATACACGTCTTGATGCTTTAATGAGTCAACATTTCACAGACCACTCTGGTCATATTTAGCTGTAACATCATTTCTGAACGTTTTTAGCTTGTAAACAAACCCTGATCTGACCTCGCTAATCTTCTTTCCGTTTGCGTTCACCCCGAGCAGATGTTAACGCTTTCAGGGACACGCATCATTTGCATATAAACGGAATGATAAATTGACAGTGTGATATCGGTCCAATGCAATTTAAGGGTTTACAGTACCTTACGTAGGACGAAGAAATTTCACGTTTCAAAGATGATGACATTACGTGCCATGACAGTGAACTAGCAGTGCAAAATGATTCTACTATTGGATCAAACAAAGTGCTAGAATATTTTGGATTGGATTCGTTCATAAGATTGCACAGCAGAAATCATTTGTGCAATCTTATGAACGAATCAAATCCAAAATCCTGATCAAGCCCTATCACTTGTCATATTTACTGGATGTGCCCAGTATAAATATTATAGAATTATTTGATATTATTAAACATTGTTCATTATATAAAAAGTCTCCCTTTAAATGTTCTAGTGAAACATGCCGTCCCCTCCAAAAGTATTGGAACAGCAAAGCCAATTCCTTTGTTTTTGCTGTACTCTGGGTTTGAGCTCAAAATCTGAATCAGAATTTTTATTTCCTCATGTTTACTTCTGGATGTGTTAAGCATACTGAAACATTATTGATGAGTGTTTCTTGTTGCCCTGTTGTTTGTTTTAAACAGTTTATAGCTCTGAACATATGAGCTTGAGATCATCGCATTTGTTACAGTATATGAACCTAAAATGAAGACCTGAGAAAGCCGTCTACAGGAAAAAATCAGTGCGGTTTTGAAGCTGAGAAATTCTACCTGCATTAGCAATGAGCAATGAGCCAAAGTAACCATTTGGAATATAATAAAACAGAAAAAAACATTGGTATATTAACAAACATACTTCAAACAGGTTGTCCAAGAATAACAACAGCAGTTGTTGGCAGAAACCTTTTGCGAAGGGAAACCCAAAAAACAACCTTGACAGGCCAGAGGTGAAGGGACCACAATCCACTGATCAGCAATATGAATGTACACATAAATACAGAGATAGCAGACACCTGATAAGTTCTGATACTCCTTATAGTCCCAACTAAGCTCATGGTTCAAGCAGGGTGGTGGAAATGTCATGGCTTCTGGAATAGTTTCTCTAATCTTTATTGATGATGTAACCCTTGATGGTAGCAACAGAATGAATTTAGATACACTTAGAAATACTTTTTTTATTACGTAGATATACTTTTGTTCAGGTAAAAAATTAGGTGGCCTGCCATCGCATGGCATCAGTTTTACACATCCGAATGTAAATGGCTGACGGTGAAAGCTGAAAATCTGATCGATCGTGTCATGCTCTTTTGATCACAGACCCAAATATCATCAGTGTATAACATAAACAATAAAACTAGACTTGCAGTTCGAAAACATTTAGAGGGAACTAGAGTATATGACTAGACGTTGGTATGTGAATAAATAACCGAAAAGGTCATAACTGGAACATAGAGCTGTTTCACCCTGGGACTTTTTCAGATGCCTACCAGACAAGAGGGCACGTTGGAGCACATCCTCATAATCCACTGATTAAACCAAAAGGGTGTGTCCTCCTTTTACCTCTTAAATCCAAAGGCTGTTTAAAGACTTTGGCTTTCCAAGTACTAGTTCATACAATATCCAGTTTGGTGTTATAACATGGAAAATGATTTAGAGATTTCAAAGGAAGACATTTGAGCCCTGTATTAGTCTGTGTTTTATGACAGCATGGATGCAGGTTAAGACTTGACAACAAAACATTTTTTGTGGCTTGAATAATGTAGTGAGTAATTTACCCAAAGACAGCTGAGAGTGATTTCAAAAGAAAAAATCAAGAGTAATCTGTTGTCTTTTTTTTTTGTTGTTGTCTTGTAACCGGAAGAGGTTACACTAATATATGTATGTTGTTTTGTTATACTGCAAATCCTTCAAAAAGGAAAAAGAAAAGTCCATGAATGTAAATATTTAATCCAGGTTTAGTAATATTATTGTATTACTTAGACAAACAGGAGGTACAGACAGACGTCAAAGAAAGAACCAACATAAAGTGTCTTAATATGGTTTCAGGCCACCACAAGCCACCTGAACCAGATTTTATATATACGCTGTTTCTAGCCAAAGATGAAGTCATGTGTTAGTCTCTGTCTCTGTCTCTGTCTCTGTCTCTGTCTCTGTCTCTGTCTCTCTCTCTCTCTCTCTCTCTCTCTCTCTCTCTCTCTCTCTCTCTCTCTCTCTCTCTCTCTCTCTCTCTCTCTCTCTCTTCTGCTGCTTGTTTAGTGTTTGGTCTCTGGGTGATTTTACTTGTCTCCCTTGCCCTTGACTTTGCCCTGTTTTAAGACACACTTACACCCTTGTGCTTTAACAAAAAAAAGACTTTATGAAGTCTGGCTGATGTCATTCCCTCTGTCCTTGAGGGGACACATCATCCTTGCAAAATTAGCAAAATCCACATATTTTGCCTCATTAGCATGGAACATTCTTCTGTGTGTGTGTTTGTGTGTCATGGTGGGTAGGATTGCTAATTTTTGAGTGCTTATTCTAAATTAGGTGTATATGTATATACTGTATATACTGTATATACTGTATATACATATGAAGTTACAGATAAGTTTCTGCAGGCTGTTGCACAAGTATCATGTGCTTGTACAGTACAATGGCAGCATTCCTCCCTGGAGAGATTAACTGTGGCAATATCAGTGAGTGAGACAGTGTGGTAACTATGCTTAGGAAATATGACAGGAGTTTTGTGTGTGTGTGTGTGTGTGTGTGTGTGTGTGTGTGTGTGTGTGTGTGTGTGTGTGTGTGTGTGTGTGTGTGTGTGTGTGTTACACAGAGAGAGAGAGAGCAATACACACAGAGGGAGAGAGAGAGCTGTTGAAATACAGCTGTTGAAGCTCATTGGAAATGTCTGTTAAACTCTGCATAAAGGGCAGCGTGGGAAAGTGGAGTTTGTTTTTAAAAATGGGGAACATTTTATCATTCAACTTTCTACTTTTGGTTTACTGTTCTAATTTGTTGTGAGAGATTGGCCATTATCATGCTTCGCTTCATTCTTTACTTTTATATTCCTGTCATTCTAAAAGACAGACAGACACACTCGCACACACACACACGCTCACACACCGTTATAGCACTTCTAGCAGAAAGACTGATGTATTTTTAATAGTGTAGTCTTGTGATCGTGCATCTCCCTCTAGTGGAGGCACCATGGACTATAATTTATAATGTTGCATGTATAATTTATAATTTATAATGCGGCTGAATTTGACGTTTTATTGCTAGAAGCTTATTAATGACTTTTTAAAGCTATGACCATGACCTGTCACCTGTGTGTTCATATGCAGCAATCGTGTAAAGAGATAAAAGATGTAAAGGGATGTCTAAATAAGAAAAGCAGAAAAAAAAGAACGAATAAAATGATTCTGTACAAACTAATACCCTCTTTAATTTTGTGTGTATGTGCGTTTAGATTGACGTCAGTGCGACTGCAGAAAAAGGTCCTGAATTGTGAGACAGCAGGCTCCGAGATTCTACAATCTGATTCTGAACATTTGCAGAGAAGCGTAACATCCGAGATCAGCATTGTGAGTAAAATGCACTACAGTAATAATCAGATTACAGATTAAATACAGGCTTGTTTACTTTTCCTGCATATCCTGCATATTCTACTGCTCTCTTGCAAACCTTCCTGATGTAATACAGATTTGTTAGTGTGTGTCCGGGCACAAGAGCGAAAGGAACAGAAACAAACACACCTTTAATTGTATAATTTTCAAAATTACATGGAACATTTCTTATAGTTTTGTTATAAATGTTTCAACTTTTGCTTTTCCACTATCATTCAGATTAATTATATTAATTAAACTAATGCTTTTATTTCAAACCATTTCCAAATTTGGAATAAAACTAAAAACAATAACGATATTTACTATAAAATGTTTTTTTCTGTTGCAAATGAAATTTTATATATATATAAAAGTTTGTGATGATCATCCTGGACTTTAGGATCCGAGTGCCTTCCTTAACATTGCCTCCTTCTTTTGTTCTGTCTTACAGTGTTGTTCTGGGCACAAGTGTGACCTACAGCAGTGTTTTGTGGGTAAGGTAGCACACGCAGAGCAGCTTCAGTTTCGTGAGCAGGCCCTCATCGCCCTGCTGAGCATGCTTGGGGAAAACATCCAGAGATACAGAGAGGAAAGCACTAAACTTGACCACCTGACCGAAAAACTGAGTTACGGAATGCCAGGGAAGAGTCAGCCGGACAAAAATATGGTAATTGACATTTTATATGTGCCACAATTGTCTTTCTACAGGATTTGTAACACAAAATCATTGTAAAATCAGCACGACACAGCAAGACATTCAAGAAACAACTCCAAGTGTTTACCTTTGTGGTTAGATGAAAGTCAGGTTTCCAAATAGTTTGATGCTGCCAGATCTTCCACAGCTCTCTAATCATTCGCCCTGTTGATGAATTAATGGAAGTTAATTAAAGGAATTATTAAAGTCTCTGTGGAACAACTCATATTTATACCCCAGTGAAACAGGGATAAGTAAAATATGAATAGGAAAATTTCAGTTGTATCTTATTGATGATCATTTCTGAAAGAGTGCCAATATCGAATTGCCTAAATTGGTATTAACAGTGTTAATCAATATATTACAGCGTTAGTCAATTTTTCCTTTTTGTTTTATTTTTTTATTTACATTAAATGTTGACTGAACAATATTAAAGAAGCTTTAATAATGGCACAGAAAAAAGAAGATGCGAGTGCCGAGTGTGGACAGCCAGCGGCATTTTCCTTCACCGCCCTACATAATTAATCGTCTTTGTGCATTAACTCCCCTAACAAAACTCACATGCAATGGTGTTTTTTTTTTTTTTTTGCACAGTTGAAATAGTACAATGCTCCAAATCGCATTTATTTATTTATTTATTTATTATAGGGATGATCGTTCGAGACGTCTGCTTTTGTTAATTATTACAGTCATAATAATGGATTTGTAATATAATATTGCATGTTTATGTGAATTTGTTTGGGGCAAAATGAGAGTAAATTGATAGGAAGTTCCACAATACGTGTAATACTCACATTAGCATTAAAGCACGCTATGTGAAGTTGGTGCACAGAATCACAGTAATTTAGGTCAGGACACATTGAATTCAGCACCATATGTCACTTCTCTAGGCCCCTAAGGAACACACAACATGCACACACTCACACACATAAAGTGTTTCAAATGTTTGCCCTGTCCTCAGTGTGTGTGTGTGTGTGTGTGTGTGTGTGTGTGTGTGTGTGTGTGTGTGTGTGTGTGTGTGTGTGTGTGTGTGTGTGTGTGTGTGTGTGTGTGTGTGTGTGTGTGTGTGTGTGTGTGTATATGTGTGTGTGTGTGTGTGTTTGTGTGTGTGTGTATATGTGTGTTTGTGTGTGTATGTGTGTCTGTGTGTGTATGTGTGTTTGTGTGTGTATGTGTGTTTGTGTGTGTATGTGTGTTTGTGTGTGTGTGTGTATGTGTGTGTGTGTGTGTGTGTGTATACATGTTTGTGTGTGTGTGTATGTGTGTTTGTGTGTGTGTGTATGTGTGTGTGTGTGTGTGTGTGTGTGTGTGTATACATGTTTGTGTGTGTGTGTGTGTATATGTGTGTTTGTGTGTGTGAGTGAGCGCGCACATGCGTGTGGTTGCCGTGGGAATGAGACAGCTGTACTGTAATGCCCTTTTCCCCCCTCATCGGGACTCTTCAGCCCATCAGCGAGCTGAAGGCCTTTAGCCAGAAAAGGCCTTCAGCCCAGGGAGCTGTGCATTTTGGGTAATCACATGCTCAGCCTCTAAATCTGTGACCTCGTCTCATTCACATATGAAAATTGGGTTTGTCTCTGGGATTAGCACAACAACCGGAGCTTATAAATGCTAGCACTTGGAATATTCTATTTAATTTTTTTTTTTTTGAAGCAACGGGATGAAGGACAACACACTTGTCATAATTATAAGATCATATTGTAGGAGAAATTAAATCACGTTAAAGCGATTATCCCTCTTACTAAATACACTAAACGATTAGCACTGAACCAGCCCTCAGGGAACGGTCTAGAGCAAGTTCCCCAGATTCAGTGAGCTTTCCCTGGGGAAGGAAGCGCTGCGAGTGTCTGGATTAGGCTGAACTCTCTTCATCTGTGTAACACACTGGACACTAACCAGTTTGGAGATCCTGGATTAGCACAATTATCTTTTGTGTATTTATCAATAATAAGAGCTTTTTGGTGATTGGATGTGTTTTTTTTTTCACCCTTTTTTGGCACGTTATTTGTCACCAGATGTCAGCCGTTTATGGTTTTTAGAGAGCCAAATAAATTGAGGTTTGTTATTATTATTAATAACAAATGACATTAAGTGATTAGTTACGTGACATGCCATCTATGTTTGTGAAAGTATTTTAAAAAAGACAGAAGGAGATGGAGTAATTGATGCATATGCCATTATATAATCAGATCGTTTTGGTTTTCTGTCTGTCTAATCCCTTAAACATGCCATACTATGTGATAATGTGCTGTTCAGCCAAATGTAATTGCATTAGGTCCATCCTTCCTTCTGATTAATCATGCAGCTTTTCCAAAACAAAGGCATACAGTAAAGATAACTGTATAAACTGAACAAAGTTTACAAGAAAGGAAAGGCTGCCAGTTCACTTTAACATCCATTTCCCAGGTGTACAGTACCTGTGTTTTCAAACCTCTGACCTCCCAAGGCTCCCTTTTCTCTTTTGATATTTCTGTGCTGTGAACCTACGGTATGTCTTGCTGAAATGTTATTTCAAGCATGATACCCTTTGGTGTTTAGCATTACTCAGCAAAAAGTCTGCATAGTTCAGAGTTGATTGCTATGAGGATATCATATTAGTGCCATCATATATAGCCTGATAACCAGAGCTCATAAAAATCGCAGCCGGTTTAATTACCATTTATTTGTGTAGGGTTTTTAACAATAGACATTGGCACAAAGAAGCGTTACAGAAATCCTGATGCAGATTTTAATACCTCACCAAGAGTGGCAAGGGAATACTTCGGTACAACACGACGAAGAAACCAGGCTTAAAAGGGAAACAATCCTGTTTGGCCAACACAGAATAGTGGGATTATATATCTTTATAACTGTATTGCAATAATATTCAGCATACTGTGAACAAAAGGCTTTCATGATTTTATAGCTTTTCTTACTGTTTTTACTGCATTAGAGTTTAGTAAAAAAGATGGACTGGCACCAGTGCAAATCAGTTTCATAGCTGTCACGTAGGTGGAAATGTTAAGTAACATGTTCCATGTGAGGCCTCAGGTGCAGACAGGTTGTCAGGTTCTTTTATTCCCCAAGCTTATTGTCTCTGTTTATTGGGGCTTCTTTGGCATGAAGAGTCAATTTGACAACTGTGACGTTTTATATAATATGTAGACAGGCATAGAAATTCCCAACAATGGCACTCATTCTGGTTTATTTTTAAGTTCGTTTACAGGCATCTTGCTTCAGGGCCTTGTTTGTGTCCTTATTTATGTTAAATAAGCCAAGTTATAGAGTTAAAAATGTTTTATGAAAAATATGTAAATACACACACACAACAATCTGTCTTGAATCGTTCTTGAAATGTAGATTGGTGTGCTTCTCAGGAAACAGACAACAAAGACATGTTGAGTAGCTCAAAAAATACAGCCATACTTTCAAACGGACATGTCAACGTAGCAAGCGATAACTTGGAGGACGAGAAGAAGAACTGGAGAGCCAGTATGAGGGCATCATTGATGAAAGCGACTAGTCTTACACGATCAGGAAGTGTGAAAAAACTCATCCACAAGTTCTCCGTATCTGAGAGCAGTGAGCAGGATACAACTAATGTTTCTCCATTACAACAAAGAAAAGACGGAACAGGAGATGCAACAGAGAGCGAAACTCCCACTGTAACAGTAACTTCGCCATCTGGAGAGTCAAAGAATGTTTCCAATGGTCCCAATACACACTCGCACTCTGGCCAGGTAATTATGTGTGTCGTTTGCCGCACTCGACCGGACGATTTGTGTTAATGCCGCATGCAAGAAATTCAGCCGTCATCAATGTCCTATGTGTGTGAATGAATTTTCACTGCTTCCACACCACTAACCTTCTTGTGCCAGGAGTGATTGTTTAAAATCAAAAGTTCATTATTTCTTAGTGTATTGATAAGCCTGTTTGGTTTTCACTGCATGGGTAGATACTGTACACGCCTTTGGAAAATGTACGTCTCCTTCGAACTTGTGAGTTTTTTTTATTCAGATGGGTTCTGGAGGTAATTTTCTTGTTTTAATTTCACTATACTGTATGCTACAACCTGTCTAAAATTCAGCAGAGCTACTGTACTTTCACGGCTTTATTTGCACATGTTGTGTTGTGAGCATGCTTCTGGAACTGGTTTGCTTTCTCAGTGCCTGCCGGAGCTGGTATGTTTTTTCCAGTGTGTGCACACAAGCGCTCAAACACCCAAACGCAAATAGATACTAATACACTTCTAGTAATGTGTCTTTCTTTCTCTTGATTTCAGTTTAATCAAGAGAATGGACCGACAAGCCTAGAGTCTGAGGAGGAACCACTTACCCCCAAAGCCATCAACAGCCCAAAGTACCAGATGTTCCTAGGGTCTGGTCCGATCAGAAATGGTACGAGTGGACCAGGTGGACCCACTGACACCAGCACTAGTGCTAATGGAAATCTTTCCAAATCAAATTTGTCCCAGTGGAGATCTATGGAATCACTGTCTATGAAAGAATGGGACAGTGGTCCCAACAAGGTGAGAGTGTGTGTCATGGTTTATTTTTTACCATGCAGGGCAGTGATTGTTAGTATGACTTCCTTGCTGTGTAAAATTTTAAATAAAATACCTGTCTTTAAATCCTAACTAACAATGTTGGTTATTTTTCATTTAATATTAAACTCTTCTCATTCCTATGCTCTTCCTCTATTAACATACAATTTTGTACGTTTTTATTGCAAAACAAACAACCAGAATGCAAATTCAGTAATATAATTTTTCTCTTCTGTCACAGTTTGGCAATGCTGATGCTCCTCCCAGAGTTTTTAACAGCCCATACTCCACCATTTCGCTGGACTACAACCCTGTAGGCCGAATGTCCGAATACAAGGTTCTTGTCTTTAATTATTTTTACCTCACGGGGGTGGTGCTGGTTGTAGTTTGATATGTTCATAATAACTAGTACCACAGTTATACTTATTATATTATATTATACTATAGTTATTACACTAGTATTGTACATGGTATGAAATCGAATATGCTATATTCGTTATTGTTAAAAAGAAGTTTATTTGAGAATTGTGTATAACTTCTTGTATTTGACAAGAGAATGACAAGAGAACTAAATAAAAAAAGTTAATATATACTACTATGAAGAGATACTCAGTGATTCAAACACGTTAATCAAAGTAGTTAATGCCACAGACAAAAGTTAATGACTGTTTGTGTGTTAGATGCCAGAGAACAGGTCTCCAACTACATCTGAGAAGAATTTATACACTATGAACCGAAGCCCAAGTCCTGTGAACGTCATTAATGCTCCCCAAGGACGATTCCCAGCCTATGCCACTCTCGGCCGGAGACCGATGGTAAAAGCCTTTGCTTTCTGTTACTGCAGTTTTACGAGCTAGTACAGACATTGTGAAATATTTGACTTGGAATATGTCAATTAATTCAATATTTAAGTAAAATACTAACAGTGCAAAAAATGAATATATTTTACCTTAAAATATTACTGTTGTTAACAGGACTAGAAATTGCACATGGCATTTCTCATCTTTTTTTCTAGTTGCTAACTTAATATTACGTAGAAGTGTTACAGAAGCTATTCGTTTTAATTAGTCAAGTCAAGAAGCTTTTATTGTCATTTCAACCATATATAGCTGTCGCAGTACACTTCATTATTATATATATATATATATATATATATATATATATATATATATATTAGTATTTTATATAGTATTTTATATATTATAATAGTATTTCCTTTAAATATAAATAAATATGCTTTCTTTTAGCAGTGATCTGTGATTACTAGCTTATAGTGAATTAGTGTTTATATGATATTACTCAGCAGCAAGCTCCTCCATCACAATTCTTGCTGAGGAACAATTTGCCCAGCAAACGGGATTACATTGAAGAGCTGACCAGACAGCTGGAGGAATGTCAGAGAGTAAGTAAAGGACAAAATTTACTCTTTACACAAATACATTATTTATTACACGTATTCTTTTATT
Organism: Tachysurus fulvidraco; assembly: GCF_022655615.1. Lineage (NCBI taxonomy): Eukaryota > Metazoa > Chordata > Actinopteri > Siluriformes > Bagridae > Tachysurus > Tachysurus fulvidraco. Next base: position 16,881,367 of record NC_062538.1, read on the forward strand.
TTGGGGCCCTTAGCATCCTATTTTATTAATCTGCGTTACATTATATATTGTGCATGTTACAGCCAGGACTAGCTAGGTGCCTGTGGGTCGTCACACCATCTCTGCTATCTGATAGTTTAACTATTCTGATCAGTTTTGGTTGCAAATGTTTCATTAGGACTGTAAATAAAAGAGAACGAAAGAAAAGAAAACCAGCTCTGATTTATTCTGATTTATTCCAAACAATGTTGTTCTTCTCCTCCTTACAGAGGAACCAGTTTCTGGAGGCCGAAAGCATTGAGTTGGAGAAGGAAAGGACCCAGATTCGTTTTGAGATGCGAAATCTGCTGGTGAATAACGAGGATCTGCTGCGCATGAACTCACAGCTCCAGGCAGAACTGAAGAGGATGAGAGACAGAATTGTTGAACTTGAGAGTGACAATAATGTGATGGTGGAACGTTTCAAGCAGATCGATGTAAGAAATAGTAAAAAATATATGCAATTATCACACATTAAATATTAAGAGTACGCAACTGAACGCACAGATTTATACGTTGTCAGGGAATTATATAATACTTGTACACCCTGATACACACCATGCATCATTCATATGACTGTGTCTCACTTCTGTTTGTTTGTTTTGTAGGTGGAACTAAAAGAGGCTCGAGAGGTTATGGTGGAAGCAAACACTCAGGAATATGCCTTTAACTTCCTACAACAGTCACTCAAAAACAGAATCCAAGATGCAGAGGTGTGTGTGCGTGTGTGCGTGTGTGTGTGTGTGTGTGTAAGAAAATAGGTCTGAATAACTGTTATTAAAATAGCTATTATTTTACAATTAAAAGGCAACATCCTAACTCTCTCTCTCTCTCTCTCTCTCTCTCTCTGTGTGTGTGTGTGTGTGTGTGTGTGTGTGTGTGTGTGTGTGTGTGTGTGTAGGAGACCCTGGAGAAGCAGACCCAGCATGTTCAGGAGCTAACTGAAAAACTGTGGTTGGCTGAAAGGAATCTGGAGGAGATGGAGATTGAAAAAGAAACCAAGGGAAAGAAATCAGTGGAGCTCAAGAGCACTGTAGATAGACTGGAGACTGAGGTGCGCTAACACACACACACACACACACACACACACACACACACACACTAAAAATGTCTGATGTGATGATCTTCAATCTATACCCAGTTTCTCATTTTTACTGTGTGTGTGTTAGTTGTCAGAGGCTCTGCAGCAGGCATCTCAGTCGACTGCTGACTTGAATCTACAACAGAAACTCCGAGTAGATGCACAGCTGAGAGTCGAGGAGCTGGAGGAGTGTGTGTTGGAGAAAGATCAGGAGCTTATACGCTTGCAGCAGATCGTCAGCCGCCTACAGGGAGAGGTAATCACACACACACTGCACTTACAGTTTAGAGCTGTAGCTTCAAATTTGGAGAATGACGTCTTGCAGAAATAAAATGTACTTTTATAATATTACTAATATTATATAATTATTAATAATATTATAAGTGATAATCCCAGTGAACAACACAACATAAATCTGTAACTGGAAAATGTGTAAAACCGTATTAAAGTAAATGTCAGCTCAGTAAAACAGCAGCAGCTTTTTTTCCCCTCAAGTAAAGAAATTTAAATATCTGGATTTCAATCAAATTCAATCAATATAACCTTCTTACATGAACACAAGTAAATTCACACTGTATAATGTGCGTGTGTGTGTGTGTGTGTGTGTGTGTGTGTGTGTGTGTGTGTGTGTGTGTGTGTGTGTGTGTGTGTGTGTGTGTGTGTGTGTGTGTGTGTGTGTGTGTGCGCGCTGTAGGTTTCAGATAAATTGATGGATAAGGAGCGGTCTCTAGAGGATGAGATCCAACTGAGGGAGAAAATACAACTTCAGTGTAAACAGGCTGAGAGAGCAGTAGAAGATATACAGATGGAGCTGAACACAGTCACACAGACCAGAGACGATCTGAGCAAACAGCTTAAACAGACACAGGTAAAACACACACACACACACACACACACGCGTGTCCACACACACTTGATTCTTAGAACAGATATAATAATTATTCTCACCCTTTATGTATATACAGTATTTTTAAAGTTATTGAAGTACTTATTTAACTGATAACAAAGTTAAGGACCTGGATACAGATAAAGGAAAGATCATCACCTGCCATATAGACAAACTTACAATCCTGCAGTAGATTAATGTGTGTGTGTGTGTGTGTGTTTGTGTGTGTGTTTGTGTGTGTGTTTGTGTGTGTGTTTGTGTGTGTGTTTGTGTGTGTGTGTGTGTGTGTGTGTGTGTGTGTTTTACAGGAAAATGTGATTGATCTGGAAACTGACCTGGAGGAGCTGAAGGAGAATGAGCAAAGGCTAATCTCCAAACACAAGAGAGCAGTGGAACAGGTCAATACACACACACACACACACACACACACACACACACACACACACACACACACACACATACATAAGCATACACAATGAAATATTAAGCTTTTCCATACTAAAATGTTTTTTACCAAATGACTGTGATCACAATTTAAACATGTAACAGGAGGAGAAATATTTTAAATCATTTATTGGCATCTTGGATTTTTTTTATGCAAATGGGAAAGTTTTATTTTTTTGAGATTGCTGCAGAACTAAAAGTCCAGGAGGTGGAGCCGGATCTCTTCCAAACTTAACCATATCCCCTAATCCACACAATGCTGTGCAATACAAAGCTCACAACTAAGCACATCTTCTTCTTCATCACAACTTTTTGTTCTGCAGTAAAGGGGGTTTGACATTTTGAGTGGGACATTTATTATTAGCTCCATTGCAAGACTAAATAAGAAAATGTTGGACACACAACTGGTTAAGTATAGAAGTTGTGTAATTTTTGTTCTGTACACGGCAGGGAAAGATGTATTTAATTTGACTGTAGAATGTGGTTTAACATATTTTGCCATAAGTCGGCAACAAACTATTTATTTATTTATTAATTTTTGTCTTGCAGTTTGAACAGACGCAGGTGAAACTGATAAATGAGAAGGACCTAAACGATAAATTGGAGTGTGAGAAAGTGATCCTGGAGAGACAGGTATAGAAATATACACACTATATATATATACATATCAGTTTTGGAAAACTAGCAGATTTCTAAAATGTCGTACGGATGAACATGAAAGAAACCTGTATGAAAATAGCATGTTGATGAACTAGTAGTTATTTATTACTAGTACTACAGATATCAAACATAGCTACGTTATATGACCTCATATGATGGGACTCCTTCAGTGTGAACCTGTAATTAAAAACTGATGATAAAGATATTGAGATGTACAGTTATCAAATGTCGAATATATTATATCTATTATATATATAGATTGTGATGCATTTACTGTGTAAATAACTTCTTTGTAAGTAAATTCTTCTTTGTTTGGTATTAATACAATATTGTGCTAATTACAATAATTGATTTGACTTCATTCTCAGGTTCGAGAGCTTCGTAGTGAAATCGAGGAGCTGCAGAATAACAGAGTTCAGGAACATGTGATCACTAAAGCAGAGACCAGAGCTAAAGAACTGGAGAATATGCTGAGAATGGAGGAGAGGTACTGTAACACACACACACACACACACACACACACACACACACACACACACACACACACACACACTTCTTGCATAGTTATGTTATCTACATAAACAAACCTAAACCTAAACCTTTCTGCTCACACCCTTTTTTTCTTTGCAGAGGTAAAGTGGTGCTGCACAACACCATCAGTAAGTTGGAGAGGAAAATTAATGAACTGAGTGAGCAGGTGGAGGAGGAGCACAAGATCGCCAATGAGCAGAAAGACCTGGTACACCTTATTTACACTTTAACTGCATTTATTCATTCTCACCACTAGATGGAGATGTCTGCATGCAGTGTATGATAGGAATAGTAATCTGAAGTGATATTGAGTTGTAGTCAAGATAAACATGGATACATATATACGCTTGTACAGTGAATACATAAACATGGACAAATCAGTAGCTCGCTTTCTGATTCGAATTTGTTTTTGGAGACGTTTCTGTTCTTCGTGGGTTGATGTATTTTTACATTGGCTGTTGTTTTGTTTATTGCGTGTGTAGATGACTCAGAGAATGAGATCTCTGAAGAGGCAGCTGAATGAGGCAGAGGAAGAGGCGAGTCGTCGTGAGGCTCAATTCAGATACACACAGCGAGAGTTGGCAGAGGAAAGAGAGTGCAGTTCTCGGTTACAGAAACAGCTGCTTGACATGCAGCTACAGATGAAGTGAGTTATTTTACACACAAGAGTCTTTCTCTACGATGTTTACACACTTTAAGATTTCTATTAACTGTCTCCGTTGCATAATGACATGACGTAAACACTTTTTTTACTGTTACTGTTTATTCTGATTTCTTAACGACACCAAGTGCGTCTGTAACTACATTACCTTACATTACATTACTGCGTCTTTAATTATGTTGACATAATTACTGATGCAGATAATTAATACTATGTGAACTCCTAACCCTGAGGACCTGCCAAATGTTCCCACAACGTCAGAACTATCACATATTCAAATCCTTCTGGAAGACATTTGTTTCCCATCAAGATGAAAACATCTCCACCTCCTAATTACAGCTAGTTTTACTCTCTTATTAAACAGTCTCTGCTTTTCTCTGCTTTAAACAGACATTTGTGTCTTATCCTAAAGGCCCAAGCTTTTTTTTTTTATAGGCAATAATACACTTAATTAACATATACTGTGTGTTCCTTTTTTTCTGAAGGAGAAAGGAGTCAGTCATGATGAGGCAAACTTTGGATAACTTAAAGCTGGACTTGTCTGATGATGACGAGGAGGAAGGAAAACAAGAAGTAAAGACATTTCAAGCCAGAAATGAGAAAGACAAGACTACACAATGAACGGAGATAGATGGTGAATGTAAATGATAAATATAAATACAGGCTGCAAAAATATTTACCGTACACAAAACTCCAGCAAAACAAATGTTTATCCTTTTTTTTTCTTTTTAAAGAAAAAGACATTTAATACACATTAACTTTAATACCTGGGATCTAACCAATCTTTGTACCTGGGGAAGGAAACTGTTTGTTGGTGGGTTATTTTTTTTAATAATCAACAGTGTTTTAAGTCTAGACAATAAGCTTAACTCTAAGTCTGCTAAATGTTTTGCAGGGGTTAAGAGGTGAATAAGTTCTCGCTACCAAACATATCACACAAGGTGATCTTCGTCATAGAGCACGGTGCATGTCGTGCACTGTTTATTTTTTAACTGTATAGAGGAAAGTCTTTAAACTATTTAATTGAATTGTTTTTCCTTTCTTTTTTTCTGTGTTCAAGGTGTACATGCTCTAAGAATAATGTAAATACATTTGTGAACATAACTCATTCGTTTTTCATTTTAGAATTAAACGTGTAAGGCTAGGATGTTAACGCTAGTGGTAAAAAAACAAAACAAATGACTAATTATGTTATGAAAGAACTTTATGAAAGAAAACCGGTTTTGTGCTGTAATTTAATGTGAACCGTTTAAATTGGAAATATTAGCAAATTTCTGATTTCTAAATCATGGTTAGCATGGAAGATTGTGGGGGGGGGAAACTAATATTTATATGAAAGCTAATATCGCTAACGGTCATTATAAGCTTAGCATTGTGCTGCTATGCAAATGAGATTTTGTTGGTTTGTCCCAAGTGGCTTTATTTAATACTCCGCATTAGCATTTCTGAGCGCCGTAAACCATTGTTTCTTTACTTGGACTAGTTTGACCAAACATTCTCATGTGCTTAACAACGAATCATGAACTGAATCGCAGTGTTATTTCATTAGACACTTGCTTCAGTTCAGTTTCATCTAAATCCTTTCTTTAAATTGAGCTCCTGTGCTCGAATATGCATGGAAATACTGTCTTGCCTAAAGCATTGTTATAGATGTGTGTGTGTATTTGTGCTAAATATTCAAATAAGATCGTATTATCCTGCTGAAAAAGCAGCTCAGACCAGCATGGATTCCTTGTTGCTCTGTGTTGTGTTTATAGGCTAGTGTTGTGCTGGTGCGGGTTTAGTTTAGCCAGAACAGGCTGATGCTAATATTAACACATGATTAGCATCACTAAATGGCTGAAGGCTGTCATTCACTCTTGTGAGAAATGTTCTCTAAACTGTCCCTTTAAAATGTACTAATAATATGCATTAATCTACATGCATGGAAATGGTCTTTTTCCTTGTGCATTAATATACGTTTATGGATTTACAACAAAGAGTTGCGTCTTTTACCTTGTAAATATAACAGCAGCGTCAGTCAGATTGTGGCCAATGGAATACTCAACCGACTGTATATTCAATATACATACAATAAAGTGAAACCATGAGTGATAAGTGTATTATACACTCTAGGCACTAGGCTGTGTGGCACTTCAGGCATGGAAAATATGTAGTGTACTTAAAACTTAAAAACCTCGACAGATCCCCAATAAGTCCCTAGACCAATATTTGTTTTGTGGGTCTTATTATTTTTTTTTTTTTAAGAAACGAACCATAGTCTCCCAAAATCCCAAAACAGGGGAAACTGTGTAGCAACACACAAAACATTTGCTAACAGTACAGGAATATGAGTTAATTACCAAATGTTCACTTACATTCAGCGGGTGAGAACATTATTACTAAGCCTGATTGGAAGGATCACTCACAATAAGTGAGCAAACTGGTTCCATTCATCACATACAGGTCATGTGCAGAATGCTATACTACACTGATGTTATACAGGATATAAAACTAAAAATCTCATGCAAACAGTTAAGCTTATATCTTACAGTAGGTTTATTGGTTTATACAATCAATAATTTATTCTCTCACACACACACACACACACACACAGGAGGTGTAAGTGCATTTCTTTATTCATAAGGAACATACAGAACACTCATAATTTAATGTTCTAAAAGTAAACAGTTGGTAAACCTGGTTTCCTTTTCACCCCATACCAATGTTATTCATTTGTCTAAGAACTGTGTACATACTGTAATAAAGGTCTGTGATCATTGGTCAGTAGAACTAGACAGGCACAATGAGAGTAAACTAATGTAAACTGTAAGTATTGGGTAGTGTTTTTTTGTTTGTTTGTTTGTTTTTTTGGGTTAATTTTGTTCTGCTCAAACGCTAATGAGATCATAAATAATTATCTTTTTGCATGCGTTTCTCATTCCGAGAGAATATTTTGCTCCAAACAGAATGGCACAAGCAAACATGATACAAACATGTTTCTTTTCCCTTCCAATTTATGAAAGCAAGACGACGCAAATTATGTCCGTTGCCATAAAGGCAACCTAGAGATGAATAAATGTATATTGAAAAAAGTTTTGGCACTGATGGTGGAAACACGCTAACATTACTACCATAGAATCATATATTTTTTGAAGCAGTGCTTATGCTGTTGCATTGCTTAAACTTGTGCTTTAAGTGATTTTAAGTTGATTTTGCAAAGCCAGTTAATTCAATTCTACGTAAATCTCTTTCACAACTTTTATAAGTGATTTGGAAAGTTACTGTATGTGTTAGGTGTTGGATGTAATAGAAATGTCTTCTATTGAACAACCTCAATTTATCACATGCATTTAGTTAAAAACACAATGTTCAGTGTTCACACTAGGGCTCTGTCCTAAACACTACAATTACTCTGTAAACCTCTATCAAGTGTACTTACTGGAGCTTAGTCACTTTTAGGAAATGTCCCAAACACAAGAAATGCATAGAATCCATTTGAACAAGACTTTTCATCGCCATTTATATGATGTATTTCTCAGTGCCTAATGGAACGCGAGCAGTTCCCATAATGCACAGTAAACACTGGGTAATTTTATCCCTTGGAATTAGCTGTGATCACTGATACTGTTTAACATGCCAGTCCTTGTGGAATGTAATAAATTGTATGTTAGCTATATTTTGTGTAACATCTAGGTCACTCAATGTACAGTAGCTACACTTGTGGCCCCAAACAGGCTTTAGGTTTAGCTCAGTGTGCTCAGTTTAGTTTAGTACTGAATACACTAAAACAGCCGAAAGTTCTAAACTTATGACATGCCCTTTTAAATTTTCCTCAGTGACTCTATTTAATAGCGTTTTAGTGTATTATAATGTGAAGCATTCATTCTGACAAGTTTCCTTCGTTATGATGTGGATAAGATTGGGAGTATAAGTATTGTGTGTCTAAAAGCTGAAAAGATATGTTGTGTACATTCAGGTTTAGGGGCTTTAAACACGGGAAATGTAATTATTTTATCTATAAGACGGATTTTTGTCTGCTGTAAAGTGGAACGAACAATTCTATTAAAAAAAACACAACTCTCGTGGTCCATATTGGAGCACTGACACGTGATAATGAATCTGCACATATTGTCAAAGGTAAGGTGTATTAAACTAATGAATACGATACAAAAAGTGTTTTTGGCACACAAACAGCATGCAAGAAGGCTATTACTGTATGTAGGCAGTCTGAGTTGTTGTTGTTGTTTTTTTTGTTTGTTTTTGAGCTACACATAATAGACAAAGTGGTTAGAATGATAAATGACACCATTAAACTAACACACACTGTCTAAAGCACTTTGGCATCATGGAGGCGAGATGATGTTAGAAAATAACTAAAGTTCGGAGGAAGGCGCACATCTGCAGCTTCAGCTCATACCCCAGACTCGCTGTGGAGGTATCTGCTGTGCCTTAAACTGAAAATAAGTGCATACATCCAGCTTTATCACAAGCACTGAACCTTAAATCAGCAATTCTAACAGCCAAAGAAAGTCATGCAGTCTTTTAGAACCAAGCCTAATCTGTTGCTTTTCCTCAACATATTTAGATGAATACTAAAAAGATGAGTCTCCATGACAACGCTACATCATCATGACATAATAATACCCAGCATCCTTTAAAGAAAATTGTGTTTTAGGGTTCGGGTCTGGTGAAAAACGGCTACGTGTTAACGATTCTCAATCTGTGTGGAAACAAAAACATATACGGTTTGTAGATTCTGATCTGTATCTAAATGCTGTAAATGTAAATGCTGTAAATGTAAATCTGTATATTTCAAATCTTTATAGATATTCAGTCTTAAATATTCTTCTTTAAATACCTCTGAATTCTTATATTAGTTCAAATGTATTATATCTAGAATAGCTCTGTTGTAGATAACAAACATATATAACAGATATTCTAATCAAACACAACAAGGAAAAGATGAGTACCTTGTTGACTAGAACAATTCCAGAAACATCTCAAAACGCATTGGAGATACAACACGCACAAAAATATACATATATCTCTTTAGTCATGAGCAATTAAAGGGCAGAAAGCATTCATATCAGGAAAGTGGACTGGAGACCAAAATCCTTACATTCTGTCATACGTACTGTAATTATATTCATGCTTTGATGCAAGTATTTAAAAACTGAGTATTAAAAAAAAATAACTCAGAACCTGTCATAAAAGAATTTGTAAAGAAATAAATACTGTTATAAAGAATCACTGTTTAAATGACCAATTATGAGGTGGAAAAAGGCTGAAAGCTTATTAACCAGATTTTTTTTTTCTTCTTCAAAATGCATTAGATGTACTACAAACAAAGAAAAAAAAAAGTTCAGATATTTTAAATGCATTTGCAAACAGATCCAGTGCTCTGCTTTCACAACCCCATGAGTACGTACAGGACTAATCTGTACCTCCACTGTAATCCGTCCACAGGGTGATGCAATAAGGCAATTTCTAACAGGAGCATTTTTTCTCGGGTGTTGGTTCAGCACTCAGTTTGCTGGTTCCTTCTGTGTGATGTCCGTCTGCTTTTTCTGGGTTTTCCACACTCTGCTCCATCCTCTTCATCACCAGGTCGAGCAGAGTGACCACGGCTTTATCCACTGCTGCTCCCGTCGCCGCACTCGTCTCAAAGTACGGGATGCTGGAGATGAGATAAGAACAACGAATGAAGTAGAATAGGATTGTAACAAGGCCTGGGATGTTTGGGGCTAAGTGCCTAAACTTTACAGGTTCAAATAATCTATGAAATAAAACTGAAGTACAAATCAAAATTATATCAAATATACTGTACAGCTTCGAATCGGGGACCGAACCCCAGAATCAGACGAACAACAAAATGTTTAACATTAATCCCAAGACTCTGTGCTTTCAAAACTATCCGTCTTAGAGACAAATCACAAGTAATGTCCACAAAGCCCCTATAGAGTCAAAGTTACAACTGCCCCTTTGCCCCTTCTTGTCTGCAGTGGCCTTTGTAATAATAATTAAACTATAAATAAAAGGCTTTGTTGTGCTGCAGACACTAAAGCCTGAATAGCAGTGTAGAACCTCAGTTAAGAGTCAGTTGCAATGATTTTACACTCTACATTTCATAGTGAAATCATGCAGCACAGCAGCCAGAGCTCGCCAAACAGAGCGTCTGTAGTTTGGACATGTACCGCGGATGTGATTAGCAATAAAAATGCTAATGCTATGCAAATTCGAACGTAGAATTTTAATTCACAGTCAGGGTGAGTTTAGTTTTTTTTTTGTTTTTTTTTCTCAACTTAAAATTCCATATGCATAATACTGTCTTTTATTATATATCCTTTCTGCAGGTAGTCTAACCTCCTTTAAAAACAAATAAAAGGACGTTCTTGAGTGAACTTAGTGAAAGCCTTTCCGTTCTATCACTAACTAACTATTTGAATAAGCGTATTACTTATATGTATATAATGATATTCTGGCTATCTACTGGAGCATTTTATTTTGTTCTGCCTGAGCTTTCCACAGACAGAATAGATCCTCAATGACCTATTATACATACTATATGTTTATGCTCCTACTTGTTAATCTGTTATTGGTTTGGATTAAACCCCTTCGATTAAACTGAACAATCGAATAACAAAGAACTCAGTAATACATCTGACTTTGATACTGGAGGGATTTTCCTCCACAGAAGATCTCGACCGACTCGCTCCATCACACTGACACTGAGAGCCATGACCCTAACACGGTATTGTTTTTAATCCTACTTGAATATTAGTTGTTCTTGTTTAAAAATCATTTGTCTCTTTATAATTTTGAGCAGCTGCTTCTGTGCATTGGCCAGTTTTGGTCTGACTTTCTACATACTGTACAGATCGTAGTCTACAAGGGTCCTGTGTTCTGCTTAATGTGGTTAGTTATGAGGTTCGCTCCTTGGGTTAGTTATTAAACTCAATGATAAATCAGGCCCATGAGGTGTTCTACAGCTTTACAATAACAAATCTACATGTGAATACTTAAGATACCATGAGTTTAAAACCTTTGTTCAAAGTTACAATGAAAAAGTGTCAAAGGTTGTATTTTTTGTATTTTTATATTTATTTATTTATTTATTTTATGCAAAAGATAAGGAAAGAAGTGCTAGAAAACACTACAACTAGCACTTCTTTCCTTATCTTTTGCATAAAAAAAAAAATACAACCTTTGACACTTTTTCATTGTAACTTTGAACAAAAGTTTTAAACTCATGGTATCTTAAGTATGTAACCTAGTGAACCAGCATTAATGTTAGAGATTTAAGCACTTATGTACGTCGCTCTGGATAAGGGCGTCTGCCAAATGCTGTAAATGTAAATGTAAATTCTGGTGTTGCAGTGATTCTGTCTTCTACTGCAATCCGGAGCTCAATCCTGAACTTGGCAAGCACCTTCACTAAAGTGCTGCACGCCAGCCTTGTGCCCAAGATTCCTGGCATAGACTCCAGACTCACAGTGTCCCTGATCAGGATAAAACAGTTGTTGACATGAACAAATGAATGATTATAAATTCTTCCTAAAGCGATATATATAAAAAAGCAGCAAAGAAACTGATTTTCACAGACAGCCTTATGTCTCTTTTTTACTAAACAAAATTGCATAGCGCCTCAATCGTGACAGTCATTACACGGTGCGAGCCGTGAAGGTTTGCTGCATAATCACAAAGGAGATATATTACATGTCAGATTATAATAGAACTGCAGTGGACTGTAGAACACTAAAGTTAAAAAAGTAACGAAAGACAGACTATTAAACGACTAATTACAGACAATTACAGCCGTGGTGAAAATCACAGGTTAATTACAGTGTGGTGTTAATAATTGTGCATTTTTAACAGCTTCTGCAGCTGGAGATTGTTAGATTCACTTCCACAACGTGTGTGAAACTTTAAAACAGAATTTAGCATTAGATCATGAATCTGCTGCTCTGCCTGATCGGATGATCTTCTGCATGAAATACTTTTAATACTTTTTAATAAAACTGTACTCAGCTACTCCGAGTGATATCTCTACTAAAATCCACCACTTACCCCCTAGACCCAATCCTAGTGATCCTTCTCTAATCTGTGTTTTTAATATATTCAGCATGTTCTTTAGAAACAGGTAAGAGGTCTGGGGAACTGCTGCTGTCAGACTGTTATTAAAGAAAAGGAACTTGGATCCGTTAAACAATGAGCAGTCCAGCTACAGTAATATCTTTCCAACTAGAAAATGAGTGCTGATGAGATTTAATGATCACAAACCCGGTGATGATGAGAACAAGGCTTCTGATCTTGTACTGTCAGATCTTTCAGCTGCTTGAAAAGTGTTTTGGACTGTCATGGGTTTTAATCTAATTTATTGGGTGTGAATTTCTTTCTAATACTTGGTGATAGAAAGACAGCACTATTTACTCTAAACACCCTTTTGAGTGTTTTAACAAAAGAGTATTCGTTAATAAGTCTATCATTATTCCCTACTGAGCTCACGTTTCTTCTTCGGTCCTGATCTTTCTGACAGCTTTAGACGATTGATCATTTTAAAACTACAATATTGGTGTGAATATTGTCTAAGTGTATTTATTTGGTTCTATGCCTGGCCTGTGTGAGATGTTCATCAAGCCCACAGTAACATCTTACTTCCTCACAGTAATCATTTATCAGATGATAGTCTTAATTTATTAGATTGCAGTATTATTCATTCATTCATTAATTTTCTACCGCTTATCCGAACTACCTCGGGTCACGGGGAGCCTGTGCCTATCTCAGGTGTCATCGGGCATCAAGGCAGGATACACCCTGGACGGAGTGCCAACCCATCGCAGGGCACACACACACTCTCATTCACTCACACACACACACTACGGATAGTTTTTCCAGAGATGCCAATCAACCTACCATGCATGTCTTTGGACTGGGGGAGGAAACCGGAGTACCCGGAGGAAACCCCCGAGGCACGGGGAGAACATGCAAACTCCGCACACACAAGGCGGAGGCAGGAATCGATCCCCCAACCCTGGAGGTGTGAGGCGAACGTGCTAACCACTAAGCCACCCTGCCCCCTTGCAGTATTATATTTATATTCATTTGATGGTGATGACTTTTACATTTTTACAGACTGTATCTCTTACACTTACCCGTATTTATCTGCCAGTTCTTTAGCTTGCTTCTCCTGAACTTCTCTTTGATCCGGCAGGTCTGCTTTGTTTCCGATGAGAACGATGTCTGGATTTTCACAGTAGGCGTTTGCCTGTAGCTGACCTTCACGTTCATATCATTTATCAACAAGCATGTTCAAATGAACATTTACAGAGATTAGTTTTTTTATGACAAACTTGGGAAAATGTAAATCCACTGGAAGTCAATTCTCTTCAGTATTATTCATATATCTTAAATTTTACTTGTAGACTGACGGCTTTTCAGATACAATATTGTAATTAAATAAAATGATGTCACAACTCTACATTATATATATATATACATATATATATATATATATATATATATATATATATATATATATATATATATATATATATATATATGTATATGCCAAACACTGCCAGGCTCAAATCAGCTTTTCTACAGCTAGAACTATTTTTTAGGATTATTACTCACTCATCCAGTTACGGACGTTCAGGAAACTTTGCTGGCTCGTCAGGTCGAACATGAGCAGGAATCCCATCGCGTCTCTGAAGAAAGCTGTCGTCAAGCTTCTAAACCTGTTATGAAGATGATAATAATAATCGATATTAAATCTAATTAATCAACATGGTTTAAGCTCAAAGGTGCTTTGAAGTCCTCAGCACTAAACTATTGCTAATTAACTAAAACTTTATACTCAATCCTTATAAAGACTTGTGTTTTCTGAGCACATCAATTTGCCAGCAATTCTATTTTTTAAATAAATAAATAAAAAGCACGTCTTAGTCAGAGACTACAGTGTCTCCGAAAATATTTAGATCGAGTACAAAACCATTTTATCCACCTGTTTTTACCATTTTAATACTGGACAACAAAATATTTAGTATTCTAAAGTTCTAGTATAAACTATGTATTAACTGTTATTTACATAGGATCCTTTAAGGTAAAAAAAAAACGACAACTACGAATAGTCAAATCACTGAAATCTGGCATTTCATATCACAAGTCACGTCAAGTCAAGGTTTTATTGTTATTCCTCTAGCGTAGAAACACTGAAATAAATTGTACTTCCAGGGACATTTAAAATCTTTCAAATCTGAAACGCTTTAAGTATTTTGTTATTATCAAGTCAAACCTCTCCTGTCCTGCTGTGTCCCAGAGCTGCAGATGAACTTTAAATGTCTTTCCTGTAGTTCCATTAGGGCCGTTAGCACTGTACACCTGCATCACACACACACACACACACACACACGCACACACACACACACACACACACACACACAGATATCTAAATAACAATATCAAAAAGTGAATTATAGTGAATTATAAATTATTAGCATGTAAATATATACTGTATTACATGATTACATCATGTTTTTGACCCATGTAACAAATGAATTTCAATCCAATCAGTGTTTACACTGTTACACCATATAAGTGCAGGTGTGTGTGTGTGTGTGTGTGTGTGTGTGTGTGTGTGTGTGTGTGTGTGTGTGTTGTGTGTGACTCATTATCATCTACACGCTATTCTTGTTGTCTGTTTTGTGTGTGTGTGTGTGTGTGTGTGTGTGTGTGTGTGTGTGTGTGTGTGTGTGTGATGCATTCACTTTCTTCATTGACATTTACATATCCAGTGGCACATGACACACCACAAAAATAAGGTGATTAGTGGATTTGTACTCTCGTTATCAACACACACACACACACACGCACACACACACACACACATAAGTAGACAACAGCAATATAGTTAACAATGCACTTACACTCTATTCCCAACACACTGAATTAAGTATATTAATCATTATTTACACACCAGGAGTCCGAAACACACCCTACATCCTGTACATGACTCATTTAATCACTCTCTTTCTCTCCTTCCACAAGTATCTCTGTGTGGCACTTACTTGTTTGTCCTCCCTCTTTTCTTTACACCTTTCATATTTTATGACCCAAAAAGTCAACATTCCATAGACTATAGATTTGGCAAGGACCTACAGTCACAGATCAATTTAAATGTCTCTGTCAGGCACTGATGTTGTGAGAAAGCCTGTGCTACAGTCAGTGTTCCACATCATCCTCAATGTGTTCATTGGGGTTAAGGTGAAGACTCAAGATCTTCCATACAATCCTTTCAAAGCATATACGGTAAAAAAATGATACAACTGTGTCTTTAGAAGTTGTGTGTTTGTGGCCACTGTTTGGGCAAGAACCAGATATAGACACGATGGTCAAGTGTCCATATACTTTTGGCCATGTAATGTAAAAAAGGTTAGAAGTATTTTGGCCAAAGAAACCTTATAGATTTCAGATTGTATCATACAAGTTTCAATCTGACCCCAAACACAGGCTGATTCATTTATTCCTCAACATCTAGGGGAAAACAAATGACCGGAGAGAGAAAAATAGCAACAATATTCATGAGAATGATGACAAGTCACAGCCAGCACACTGTGTTTTTATTACAGAGTGATAGTTTTGTTATAGAGTGATATTTCTATATTTTAATGAATAGCCTACGATTACATCCTCTCTGCTGTCCTTTTCTCCAATTCTCCAGTCTGCTGTAGATCCTTTACAATCTGTATACTTATTTGTACCGGTATGCATAATTAATCTTCTGATTTCTTGCCTCTTATTAAATCCGTTTTTAGGCATGCGCACTATTCCTAGCTTTTGTTACTCTGGCAAAGCCCTGGCTGAGAGCATGGATGTAAGAGAAGTGCCAGGACAAATGCTGGAGATGTAGAAACACAATGCCTGGTTTCACAGCTCACTTTTTCCTCCTTTCATTTTACACAATTATCTGGGATTGCTTCAATGGACAATTTAAGGCGTTCTCGTGCTTCGCGCCGGGCTTTCGTATACTGAACACAGATCATATCCATCAGGCAAAATTATGAGCAATTCTTGCTACTGTTTAAGAACATTCTGCAGATGTGCAAGAAGAAGGTAAAGAATTGCTCTGCATCACTCAGGGCAAAAAAAAAAAGTCTTAGGGCAGAAAAGGAATTAAGTTGCACTGATTACTGCATTTGGAAGGAGGTCAGGCAGCTGGCATGCTGAGAGGAGTCATTTAAAATGCATTAGTGTGAAGGGCTATCTAACTAAGTCCTGAAATTGGGATGTGCCTCTGCATGGTGGCACCATGAATACCATTGCTATCTCACACCTCCACACTTCCTGGTTCAGTCCTGAGCTCTGGTTCCTGTCTGTGCGAGTTTATGTGCATGTTCATCCCAAGTCCGTGATTGGCTAAGCACCCCCATTCAGCCACATTGGCTTTGAATCATCACCAGGGGAAAGAGGTTATGGAAAGCGAGTGAGTAACCCTGGAGTTATCAGTCACCTGACTACACTGACCGAGAACACTGTACATTCATTTAGGAATGAACCCAAAATTCTAGTCTGATGCCATCATGATGGAAGAATACTTACGTACATAAGGTCTATGACAAAGAGAAGAGAAAGATGGAGGCTTGTTTCCTCTAAACAGCATTCTATAATATTAATGCCATTAATGTTTTGCCACCAGAAAAGGTTCACACTGTATTAAATCTGCATTGCACAGTAATGTTTAAATAAAATCTCTCTAGCATGAAATTAGCATGTTTAATCTCCTAAAAATGTCAGTGTTCATCGGACAAAGAGATATATAAATATTTTATTATAGACTCTGTGGGAAAAAAAAAGTGCACTCAACCATAAAGGCCTCCCAAATGACCGAACCTATATCAGGATGTCTGCTTTTATTGTTGAGGTGGTTAAAATACTCCACTGTTCTGTATGAAATAGCATTAACATTATAAGGGATGAACAAATGATACCATGTGGGCTTGTCAATGACCAACTCTGTCTTTCAGGTTTTTGTGGATAAATTCTTTGAGGAAACGTTGGTGAAGTTTATCTACACACACCACCACATCTCCATGTACTCCCTCTCCATATCTAGACACATTTAATCAAACCACAGTTCATTCTTGAGTTACATCACCACTCAGAAGGAAAGGATGATGGATAAGGAGTGTGAAAGTCATGTGGTCCAGGGCTATACATGACACTACTGCAAATAACTGCTAAACAAATAAAGCTGACAGAACACATTCAACATATTTTCCGCAGGCTGATATCATCAGTTAGATGGAGTCGTAGATCCTTTTTTGAAATGAAATCTTCTCACTGCTAAGAGACTGGACCCCTCACCATGCGTACTGTCTCCATGTCCTTACATCATGGTTACTGACAGTTGTAATTTTTTTTTTCATGACAGTTTAATCTAGAAGCTGGTAGAAACACAACAGTGAAAATATCATTGCCTGTTTCACATCAATTGGTTAAATATGT
Organism: Tachysurus fulvidraco; assembly: GCF_022655615.1. NCBI lineage: Eukaryota > Metazoa > Chordata > Actinopteri > Siluriformes > Bagridae > Tachysurus > Tachysurus fulvidraco. Next base: position 16,899,133 of record NC_062538.1, read on the forward strand.
TTCTCTATTTATTACAAACATGGCCTTAAGTTCTACGGTGTTGAAAGAATTGTTCATATTTAATATCAGTTATCACGTTCTCTTTCAGTACATTTTGTTTTTAGAATATGGAACTCAAATATCTCCCTGGATACAAATTTCAGGAGTAGTTTGCAGTTTTAAACAGGTTTCTAAACCTTCTACTGTGGGGATGTGGTAGCCCAGTGGTTAAGGTGTTGGACTACTGAATGGAAGGTCATGAGTTTGAATCCCAGGTACACCAAGGTTCCCCTGCTGGGCCCCAGAGCAAGGCCCTTAATCTGTGATTGCTCAGTTGTATAAATTGAAGTAAAACTGTAAGTCACTCAGGATAAAGGTGTCTGCAAAATGCAGTAAAGGTAAACGGGTAAGGAACTGCACGTGTCGCTGTGCATTACAGACTCTCAGAGGCCACGTTCACACTGCAAGTCTTAATGCTCAATTCGGATATTTTGCTCAGATCTGATTTTTTTTGTATGGCTGTTCACATTAACTTTTAAAATGTGGCCTATATCATATACCAGTGTGAACAGTTTGCTGTTTCGAACTGACCCACATGCACAAACGAACGATAACAATGACGTCGTTGCGCTAAAGTTGGCGAGGTTATGGAGGAAGTAAGCATTTTCGCTTTTCTTTCTAAATGTTTGTTTAATGGCAGCACAGAGACGCAGTGTTTTTGAAAATTTTCGGATGTCGAGGGCAACTTTTGATTATTTGATCCATTTTGTAGGCGTAGTCATGTTTGTGTGCGTACTCGTCGGCGCATAACTGGTACGAATGTCGATGTAGATTGACGTAAAAGTCGCATCAAATCCGCCTTGGTTGTTCACACTGCGGCCACATTGGAAAAAATCAGATTTGGGTCTGAACACATATGGAAGTCTGACCTGGTCACTTGACCCCCAAAAAAAATCAGATTTGGGCTACTTTTACCTGCAGTGTGAACGGGGCTAGAGACTATTCACCTCAGCACTTTTCTTAAGGGAGAAACTACTGATAGAAAAATACAGTACAAATACAAACATACAGTAAATACTTGCTTGGTATCAATTAAATGAACCCGTTAGTTTGCTTAATGATTCTTCTTGATGTGATAATGACATAGGATTCACAACAAAATGGAATTATGGAAGAGGAAGAGACTCACCACCCTCTTTTCCCTGAAGTCAATGCCCACGGTAGTGATGAATTTGGGGTTGAATTTGTTGTCAGTATAGCGGTATAGGAAGGTTGTTTTTCCCACTCCTGAGTCACCGAGAGCCAGGAGTTTAATCAAATAATCATATTCCCCATCAGTCATAGTGCTGACCGTGCTTAACCTATCAACAGAATGATACACACAAATAAAACAAATAAAACGATTGAAATACATGCTTCAGATTATTTTTTGACATCGTGAACAAATTTGAAGTCATATGACATGACCGAGAACACAGGAATGTATGCAATGCCTGTATATTGCTTGTCAGAGTGAAAATGAATGCTGTTGTTTAGCATGTTTCATTTTGTGATTTTTGATTCGTTTCCATCGGTGAAGCATGAACCATGATCTGATGCATATCTCAGCAGGATAAATTATTGATTCGTACTGTAAGAGCTTTTGAGTACAATCCAAACGTGTCACTTTTCAGCTATAAATGTGTCAGCCGAATTATCTGGGAATCTCTAGTTATGACATATTTACAGAGGATGTTAACCCCTTTTACTGAAGATGACCTGCTTTGTATTTATAAGTCTGAAGTCCAGCTATAGCTGTTCAGCTAACCAGTAATAAAAATATTTAATAATAACTGAAAATCTCAGCACAGCATGGCAGTGTCTGTACTGTTTGCACATAATGAAAGAGTGATTAATATTGAACTTATGCAAAAGCTGGCATCCGTATTAAGCTCTCCAAAAGCACAGCAGACAGATCTCATGATTTAAATACACAAACACGACAGTCTTTCTAGTTCTATTTCCCCAACCTCATTTCTGATTCATACATAATGATTCATTCATCATGATTCATGCGATGCCACTATTTCAGCTCACCAACCCATCACCTTAATCTCATGGAAGAATCATTCAGCTCAATTCATTTCACATCATAAACACTAGCAAGATGTAAAGCAAGTTATATAAAGCTTATAAATATGAATGTGTGTATAAATGAGATGTTTGTGTGCTATCTAAATAAAACTGTAGGTCTGAGTATGAAGGAGAGAAACTCTGTTGATTGCATCATCTATATTCTGCATAGAATATTCTACTAACATAAAGCCAACAAAAGAAACTGGAACCCAGAATGATGGACAATAAGGATATTGGCATTTACTCAAACATCACGGATATATAATTTTTATAGTGACGTGACATACGGCTAAGTACAGTGAGCCATACTCAGAATTCGTTCTCTGCGTTTAACCCATCCAAAGTGCACACACACAGCAGTGAACACACACACACACTGTGAACACACACCCGGAGCAGTGGGCAGCCATTTATGCTGCGGCGCCCGGGGAGCAGTTGAGGGGGTCGGTGCCTTGCTCAAGGGCACCTCGGTCATGGTATTGCCGCCCCGAGACTCGAATCCACAACCTTAGGGTTAGGAGTCAAACTCTCTAACCATTAGGCCACGATTTCCCCACCTTTAGAACTGCATTTGTTATATAACTAAAAATATTGTATACTCTTTGACATGGTGAAGCTTTGTGTAAGAATCCGCTAGCGTTTACAAAAGGGGTCACCGTTGTCAGTGCTTTAGAAAAGTCAAAATTACAGTAAATCTGTTCGCTTTCAAGATTATTCAGTTTTTCCTATAACCATCCTGACCCTAGAAATGTCACAGGACATGGATTATGACAACAAACTGATTCTCCTCAAGCACAGAGTTCATGAGAAAGGCAAAGTATGAGAGCAGAAAAAAGCGAGAAAAAAGCTTCATTGCCCATATTTAGCAAGAAACACAGAATGCCCTGTTTATCATGTTTAGTCACAAGTTGTTCATGTTTTCTGCATGTGTGTTGTTTAGAGGAGACGGCACATGATTCGGAGCACGAGATGTCGGACGACTGAAGGGAAACACTACAGGATATGCTTTACGTGTTTATCTAACAAACAGCTCATTATAAGATTTTCACATTTTTTAGCTGAACATAACATATCTACAGAAAACTGGCTGGGGAGTAAATAACTAAGAAAAACTAAGCGAGTTTTTCCTAACTGCCTTTTGTGGTTTTAAAACAGATAACCAACATTAAAACAATCATTGTAAACACATGTAATTCTGGGTTCTTGTAAATATGCAACTGTGAATAGTAGTTTTATTGCTTTAGTGCTAGCAGTCCAGAACAGAAAGGCACTAACACAAATTGCAGACAAGATAATATTTCAACAGTAACCTAAAAATCATCAAGAGCTACTTCAATATATTTCTAGAATCATAAGATTGAGTGTATAACATAAAAATGATGCATATATTCATATTCTACACTCATCGTTCTTCTTTTAGCATGAATTTTCACGGTAAACATCAGTTGGAAAAGTTACTTACTACCAAATAGACTTTACATATTGAGTCCATTGAGTCTGTTTCCTCTCAAGGTTTCTTCCTTTACCGTCTAAGGGAGTTTTTCCTTGCCACTGCTGCCTGAGTCACCTCAGACTTGCTCATTGGGGATAAATACATATACATTGTGAACTAAATCTATCTAATATTAATCTTGAATTTTGTATTCTATTAATGTTTATATTAACCTTTATATTAACCTTTTGTTCTATGTTTACGTTCTGTAAAGCTGCTTTGAGACAACGTCGAATTTGAATTGAATTGAACATAATGTTTTATAATTAAACCAGGAAAGATTTAGATGTCTGTTAGAAATTGGAGTTATTAGAGAGAACAGCTGTTGGGGAAAAGAAAGCTCTTGACTCTCATACAGAAGGACACTTTCTCATTAATGTTATTAGTTTTATTGGTTTGCTGGATTATGATTACGAGCCTATGTACAGGTAAGAGGCTGAAAACTGCCTTTTGTTAGCAATCTCTCTATCAAAGAATGGAAAATCTGCATGACGATGAATTTTGCCTTACATACAGTGGTGCACAGATAGATGACACTGGCAATATGACAGTTTATATGTTGTAAATGCTGTGTCATTCATCGGTTTGCGACTTTGATCAAGGTCTCTGCATGCTTGCATATACAGTAATCCCTCCACTTCGCAGTTCAAGTTTCACGGTTCAAGTTTCGCGGCCTCAGTGCATCGCTGATTTTTCAAAAATATTCATTGAAAAATAAAAATAAAAACGGTTTCCCAGGATGCCAGACAAAGAGAGAAACTCTCTTAGAGGCTTTGTATATACCCACAGGCACTCAGACAAGGCACATGATTGGTTCCCGGTGCGAGATCTGAGCTGATTGGCTTAGCATCATCGCATCCTCTCCCAGCTTCTTCCCTTGTTGTATCTCGCCACTCTCGTTCACGCTATCAACTGTGTCTCGCGTATTGTGTTCGAAATTAACTTTTCGTTAAGCCCTTACGATGCCTCCTAAGCGCCGTGCCCCTGTGAAAGATTCCTCTAGTGAGCCCAAGAGGAAGAGGAAGATGATGACCATCAGTGAAAAGGTCAAACTTAGGGCCAATCCTACTTCGCGGATTTTCACCTATCGCGAGGGGTTCCGGTCCCCATTAACCGCGATAAACGAGGGAACACTGTACACACAAGGTGGTATCCAGGTCATCCTTATCAACCTATTTTCCAAGGTTCAATAGCTACTTGTGTATATAGCTTTTGAATCTTAAATGTGAACTGGGGAAAAATGTATTCAAATTCTTCAAAATGTCCAGGCCTCAGAAACAAGAAGTTAAATATTGCAAAGTCATGACAGCGAGACACCAATGTAATTGTACCAGTGTTCCAATGTAATAAAACAACCTCACTAAAACTCTTGGAAATCACTTGAATAAATGAGTCCATGAATGTTGTGTTTGAACAAATGAGCAGTCTGAAGAATTCTTGTATATATATTTGTGCACATATTCAGAAATGTATATGCAAGCTACTGCAAGGATAATAGATCAACATAACAGCATACTGACATCAGCAATTAAAACATTACCTATCTATAATCCACATAAACCTACATACAATACATTAAATATCAGGGTTTTACAAAATATAACGAATTGTTGAACCAACCGAACTTTTTGTAACTACCAGCTGAATCTGCAATAACACGTAAGGTGTTAGCTGGCATCGGTTTGGTGCTGGGGCTACAAGTGAGAAGCAAGCTCAGTAGTAATCAGTCTGGTGAGGAATGTAGATCGAGTCTAATCTCAAATATTAAGCAATGCCATATATTGATATTTTTGGGTGAAACAATTAAGAGTGTATGGAACTGACCCAAGGCATTTAGCTGTTTTTTTTTTTTAAAGCCTTTACAATGTCCTTGATCTACAGATTAAGGCAACAGATGCTGAGAAATATCACATCAATATACGTCAATATAGATGTCAAGCCCTATAACCTTTCTGTTTCTGAAATACTGTGGCATTCTTCCTCCTCACACTCACTCGCAAGCACACACACACAGTTGGGTCTCTGGCTTTCTCTACAGGTGCCAAGCAGACATCTGTAGTAGGGAAGGCAGAGGAGGAGGAGAAAGGTTAACAACGCTGTGAGCAATCGATGTTACACAGGAACCAAGCAGTGAAAGGAAACAAAAGCTTAAAGAAATAATTTAACTCCACAATAGCTAATGATTACATCACCAACACACAAATAAACAATGGATGCACAGCATCTGTATTAGATTTGGCAGTAAGTTACACAATACACTGCGCATGGTCTAGTTGAGCATCAGGTTTGTAAAGATTAGGTCAATTACAGTCATACTAATGTTAAGTGGCTAACAGAGAGAGCGAGAGCGGAATATATATATATATATATATATATATATATATATATATATATATATATAGAGAGAGAGAGAGAGAGAGAGAAATAGAAATAAATATAAATAAATAGATTATTTTGTTAGTTATTAAATAGATGATCATGCAGATTTTAAAATGCTACTGATTCAGAAAGATTGTCAATATCAGTACCTGTGCTCTGTTAACTAGATAAGCTACAGACAGTGAGCTCAGGGTTTCGGAAACATGCAAGGTGTTCATTTATGTAGCTTTAATGTGTAAGCTTACACACTTCACCGATCCTACCCAGTTCTGAGAACACTCTTTACCCACATTGTCAGACATTTTAAATTCTGCATACCCCAGCAGTTATTGTTTAACATTATAGTTAATTCAGGGGGGGGGGGATTTATTTATGTAGCTTAATGTTTATGGTTCCCTGACGAAGGTAAGACACCCTTGACCAGTACCCCCAATTTGACCACTCTTGACCACTTCCACACTTCCACTCTTGACACTTTTGACCAATTTCACCATCTTCTTTAGATGCTCTTGACCAATCTGGCCCATGTTTGGCAATGCTACAACACCCTTGATCAGTCCCACCCACATTGTCAGTCACTCTTACCTAATTCTGCCAGCAGTTAATTCTGTTTGTAGACAATATTGTATGTTTTTGCACATCTGCCTGATTCATGTTGACAATGAGTTGCTACTGCTGGGAAATTTACAATGTAGTATATAAAAGGCTTACTGGAATTTTACAGCTAAAAGTTTTGTATATGTAAAGTGACTTTTAATTTCACTGGAGTTCACTGGATGCCACTGGAAATGTGCTACCGCTAACCCGGGTACTATGAGGTTTAACATCCCATATCATCCCATATCTGATGTCTCACAGATTTCCAATCCAAATGTAGAAAGCATACATTTATAGAGCACATAAAGAGTTTTTGGTGAGTTTTAAGTTATGGATCTATCACCTTGTATTACATGCATTCATACCACACACACACACACACACACACACACACACACACACACACACACACACACACACACACACGTATCCATAACACAACCGCTGACCTTAAAGGGTAACTCAATAACCCAGACAGCAGACTGAGGGATCCTTTGGCATTTAAAGATTAAATGGTTAACAGTAGGAGAAGTGACATAAATTGCTTCTGAGAAGACCAAATAATTACATCTTTTAATTTAGCATTAATAGGATGCAAAGTCTAATTGTATTTAAATTCATTACGTTAGTTTGAATCTAATTGCACCAACAGGATTTAACCGCATGCCTTAGCTACAGGGGAAGCGATTTCAGATGACTGTGTTTTGTTTTTGTTTTTTTTTAACTCAGCCTGACATTTGTTTAATACAATACAAGAGTGACATATATACAAATCAGGAGTGTTTGCAGTTCAAGACAATCACATTATGGCCTTTGCCAGTCTTTGCTAGACAACAACAACATTATATGTTAAGGTTGGATTCAGTGTATCTATCATGTCTGAAGGTAAGATCTTGTTCTTTTTAGACATGGATATTGTAATCAACTATGCATCGATAAAAACTTGTGTTATTGTTGAATATCTCGATATTGAATATTCACAATATTGGGTTGCAATTATATTTTTGAATTATATGTTTGAAATTGTTAGAAATCTATAGCTGAGACTCATAAATTTGTTTATAAATGCAATTTAAGTGAATCTTATTTTAAGTTATTTTAATTTAAGTGAAAATTATTTCCTTTCCTTGTTTTCGATTTTGATCAACAATCTTAGCTATAAACGTTGACTAGCTGCTTATGCAAGTAACTTATAACTTTTAAACAAAAATTATATCCCAAAAACTTGCATCAAAATGTTTAAATGTTTGCCTGTCCCTACTTCGAACTTCATCTTGTAAATCGTAAAACACAAACAAAGAATTGTAAGCCTCCAGTTACTCACCATCTTATTAGTCTCTGACAAAGCTGTAAATATATTACAGAGTAAACATCTGGCCATCTGGCCTTAATGCCTCAATTAGCTCAATTAGCTTTAAATAGAACTATTCATAGATCTTAAGAAATCCTCAGAGTATATTAGTGTAAAAGCTTCCATCAATAAGACAGATCCATGGCAAGCATCTATTAAGTGTTTGTACTTTCCTTGAGCAAATCACTCTTCTAAAAAGTGTTTAAGGAGCTGTATAAATATATGAAAAATGTGATGTGATATGCAACAGGGAAATGGAGTTAGTGCAGAAAATAAGGAAACATCTAAACACAACAGATCAACTGCAGTAGCACAATTTTTTTTTCCAGGAACGTTTTTCTTTTTCTTTTTTTTCAAATTCTAAATGTTTGCAGTCTGAAAATAAGTATTTTAATTGATACTTTTCCAGACTTTAAAGTCCTGCGGAGAAATAGGTTTATTGGAAGGCCAAAGAGGAGTTATATGGATGTAATTAATGAGGATATGAAGCTAGTGGGTAAGCTAGCAAGTGTTGAGGATGCAGAAGTTAGGGATAGGTGGAGAGAGATGATTCGCTGTGGCGACCCCTGAAGGGAAAAGCTGAAAGAAGAAGAAGAGGATGTACACAAGTAAAAAAAAATTGGACAGAAATTGAACTAAACATTTTAGTCAAGTATTGACTCAGTTTTCAGTCAAAGGAAAAATCATGACCTCAATTCCCTTCCTATGAATAATTATATCATTTACAAGTGAATTAATAGATTAAACTATATCAATGTTCTAATTACTGTACTGCAAAATACTGGAATATTTGAATAATTGGTTCATTTTGTTTTAGGACAAAGTTTAAGCAGTTAAATGGGTCAATCATAAAGCACACACATACACACACACACACACACACACACACACACACACACACACACACACACACACACACACACACACACACACACACACACACACACACACACAGAGAGAGAGAGAGACAGACACACACACACTCTCCTTTCTGTCTGGCTAGAAGGATGGAAACCCATGAGCAATTTGCTGCTGTGTCACATGCTTTCTTCAGTTTACAACAATAGAGAGATAGAAAGTGATTATAGTGAATCATTTTGCCTCCGTCTTGCTTCACATTTATGTACAGAATACGGTTTCAATTTCCTCATCAACATTTACTATAGCTTACTATAACCATAGGTTATTGTACTAACTGTATTTTACATGCTCAACAATATTCATGTATAATGTGTCTGTGTGATTTCAAAGGCTTTTTTCAAAGGCTTTGTTTTTCAATATCGGTCCATATTTCTTAACAATCAATCAAAATTTCATATAGCATCATGAATAATATCCATCATTACTGTATATGCAACCAAACCTTTATATAACCACACATAAAAAAAACTACATGTAAAAAACATTTCTCTACATTTGAAGCTTAAAAATTTTCCCCAGAGGGAAAGGAGTTATAAAGTCAAACAATTAACATATTGCAGAAAATGGGCGTGATCACATTCCCCTGTCTGGACGCAAAAGATTAATATGTACTTGTTCACTTTTACAACACAATCTCTACGCAAAAAGCTTACAAGCTCTAAAGACGCAATCGACATTTCATCCGTCTTGACATTCATCGCAATTTGTAAAATATGTCAAATGTCAAAAACTTACCCGTCTGTTTTCTTCTGTTTGACTGTCAGTGGCTGAAAAAGCAGCTGAAAGAGTGCACAAGCAGCTAAACGGAAAAAGAACACACCCCTGCTCAGGACAGGCCCACTAAGGTCCCTCTTTGTGTGTGTGTGTGTGTGTGTGTGTGTGTGTGTGTGTGTGTGTGTGTGTGTGTGTGTGTGTGTGTGTGTGTGTGTGTGTGTGTGTGTCACATACATAGTAACTGCGATTTAACCTCATTGGTAGCACTTTGTTCTTTCTGACATTTTCAAAGAAACCTGAAGCAACCCCCAGGCAATTGCCTCTTTTGCACACGCACGCACGCACACACACACACACACACACACACACATACACACACACACACACACACACACACACATACATGAAAAAAAGCCTGTGATTCCTCATGAATATATTTTCTTCATTTCGTTTTACTAATTTTTATGAAATTTAAATATTCTATTTCTATTTTTCGGTTCTAAAATCTGATTGGCTAAAGCTGCATTCAAAAATACTTCTGAATTCTGTTTTCCTGAACAGTTTTAAACCAATAAAGCCGTTACACTACAGCAATTGTTCTGTCCATGGAATGCCTTAGTGTTTGCCTGTTTTACTGCTTAGCACACAAAGCTTACTGTTAACAGACTACATTGCATGGCAGAAGAATTGTTTATTGCAAATATCATTCATTCATTCATTCATTCATTCATTCATTTTCTACCGCTTATCCGAACTACTCGGGTCACGGGGAGCCTGTGCCTATCTCAGGCGTCATTGGACATCAAGGCAGGATACACCCTGGACGCAGTGCCAACCCATCGCAGGGCACACACACACACTCTCATTCACTCACACACTATGGACAATTTTCCAGAGATGCCAATCAACCTACCATGTATGTCTTTGGACCAGGGGAGGAAACCAGAGTACCCGGAGGAAACCCCCGAGGCACGGGGAGAACATGCAAACTCCACACACACAAGGCGGAGGCGGGAATCGAACCCCCAACCCTGGAGGTGTGAGGCGAACGTGCTAACCACTAAGCCACCGTGCCCCCCGGCGGAAGAATTGTTTATTGCAAATATTAATTATAAATTAAATCACTTTTTAGACACTGGATTTTATAATTTTTCTCACACATGGTTTTAGGCACGAATTCCTTTAATACTTTCTGCTGATCAAATCATTGTAATACATGACCTCAAGTGGATTTTTGAGCATTTAATCATTCCACATTTTCATTCAAAATATAAGCCATAGTGCCAATTATTGGACTTTAGCAAAGACACTTTCCCTCATGGTTTATTATTCTTTGTTAAGTGATGGTTTAATTGTCTGATTTGATTTAATGAATAAATTAGCCACAGCTGAGTTGTTTATTCATTCATTCATTCATTCATATTTAGTCCCACCTTATCCTTGTCGGGGTTGCAGTGGATTCACGCATAGGGAAAAAAAATCGGCTTTATTTATTTGTTATGCTTCCTGATTTGCTTTAAATTAAGGTTTGACAACTGGGGGAACCACAGTCTGGTTACTGACCCAGCGAAATACTCAGAGGAATCATACACTTGAAATAATATTGTAGCATACATGAAGAAGGTATGAAACTACTTTTATAAACATCAACCATTTTGGCTGCTGTAGCAGATCTTATAATGGCAGTCGCATGCATCTGTATATCTTATACACTTTTCACAAGCTTTCACAGATTTGTTTTACTTTACCATCTAGCTAACAGACAACATGGTTTATTAAAAAATAATTAAATGCTAGTGCAAGAAAAAAATATCCTCAAATCAAGTCTTATTCCTACTCCTATTAAGTTTTTTCACTAAAATGTAACGGTTGTTGTTATTCATTCATGTTGTTTACTTATTCTGACTTTATAAGCATGAATATTCAGCATTTTAATTAGCTGGACCTTAACTCATTTCAGTTATAAAATATCCCTACTCTCGATGATGAACCTATGTTGACGTATATATTCTAGTGTCAGTGTGTTAGCTTAGCTATTTCCAAATCTTTCTCTGACACACCCCGGTTTGTGTAACCACGAACAAATACAACAATGCCTTTACTAAATACAGCTCGGCCAGTCTGATTTGTTACATCCCGGAATAATAAATAGTTTTTGGAAAATTGAAACAAAAAAAAAAAAAAAAAATCAAATCACATTTATTTTATTTGCTCGTACATAGTCTGATACAATGCACTTACGCCTAACTTCACTTTATTCCAAAGGGTTTGATTGCATCATGCTCAGAATGATCGAAACTATGTACTGCACGTTTGGTCTGTATTTTGTAGTATTCACCTCTCCTTTGTAGACTTAAGGTGGAAACCAGGGTGTGTGTGTATATGTGAGAAAGAAAATGTGTGTATGTTCTTAAGAGTGTAAGATGTGAATTCCTCTGTCATATAGAATCATAAATGGATGGCATAATAAACATATGATTCACTGTCATGGCTTTGAATATATCATAGCTTTTTTTTTTAACTCCTAAATCAGTCAATATCAAGGTTTGAATGTTTTCAGGGTTTGAATATTTTAAGTTTGAGTTTTTTTAAACGTAGGCCTATTATTCCAGTTCCAGTAATCTTTTCCAAATACAAATTTTAAAAAATCCGACATTTGCCTTTTACAGGATTCATTATCGTATTTGTTTTTTGTTTTTTTTCCCCTTGAACTTCCGAACCACCATTTCTTTGCTGGTCTCAGACTAATTCAGATCCTGGGTATTGTATCAGTGTCTCATGATAAACAGATACATGAGACACAAATAGCTTAATACTTAATACTGGTCCAACAGAAACCCTTATTATGAAGCAGCAAACCCCTATCATAAAATGTGCTGGTCATCAACACGGTCCAGTTGAAATAGGGATTTGTTTACAGTAATGACATTTGGCAGAGACCGTCATCCAGAGCGACATAAAAAAGTGCTTTTAAGTCTCTATCGATGAATTCATTAACACTGGTTCGCTAGGTTACAGACTTAGGATACCATCAACCTAGACCTCTGTTCTGATTCATCCACATGTGGTCTTTACAATGCTTAACTGAATCAATAATGATGTTGAGCATGCTAATGACCTTCTCTGTTTGTGAAAAAATACAACTGTTTTATTATCTGTCTGTGATGCTGGCCGCAGACGATCCCTCAGGTGAAGATTGGGTTTTAATATTTTTCTTCAGTATATAAAGGGATCACCTGGTAATGCCCAGAAGAAATAGATAAAAATAAATAAATAAAGCCGAGTAGAGAATGGCTGATGGTTGCAAGAGACCTCGATCTAAATCATGACAGGTTAAAATGTGTAAGAGCATGAGAGAGGGCGAGGGAGAGAGAGAGAGAGAGAGAGAGAGAGAGAGAGAGAGAGAGAGAGAGAGAGAGAGAGAGAGAGAGAGATGACTCAAGGGAAAGCTCAAAGCAAGATTGACTTTTCCTCCCAATCAATGTAGCTGTGCAAAGAAGCATACACACACACACACATACACACACACACACACATACACACACACACACACACACACACACACACACACACACACACACACACACACACACACACACACACACACACACACACACAAATGAACACTACACCACACTCTGAGGGTTAGAATTGTAGAAACTCCAGAATGTACCAGTAATCCTTACTTGTCTCCCAATTCCTGAATCTGTCTTTTTTTCTAAATGTTGACTAGAATACATGTAATAAACTAAGGATCTGACACAAACGTAAAAGGTTATTAAAAAGCCAGTTTCACAGAGCTATTTCATTCTCTGCTGCGGCCCCATAATAATAAAAGCTTATTGCTGCTATCAATTTTAAACCAAAGCCGAAGAAAGGAGACAAAAACCTGCACGTCAAACAGAGCTTCAGAATATTGATAATCGGACAAGGTTAGATGTGTAACCTACTGTATATTAAAACATATTCATTCTGGTTTTTCATACATCAGGACGATGCCATTATGTGGGCTTCAATCAAATTTAAATGCTAATGTGAGAATGATCAAGACACGTATTTGTTACCGTATGGATCACTTGCCTTACATATTAGCACTAGCAAACCCTCTATTTGTGATTGCTTTCCCTGGTGCCACAATTAACTTCAACATAAACCATCCATATTCTGGGGATCTGGTATACCTGGGGATGTTGTGGCCTAGTGGTTAAGGTGTTGCACTACTGATCAGAAGGTCATGATTTCAAATCCCAGGTCCACCAAGCTGCCACTGCTGGGCCCCTTAGAAAGGCCCTGAACCCCTAATTGCTTAGTTGTATAAATTGAAATAAAGTAAGTCACTCTGGTTAAGGGGGTAACTATAAATGTTTTGAGTCATGGGAAACCTGGGCAGGATCACAGGGCACAAGCAAACACATTTACACACTACTGTGAATTTATAAATCCCAAACAGACCACAATACTCCACACACAGTGCAGAAGCGGGAACCCGAAACCCTAACACCACTAAGGGGCTTTTTAACCTGGTCACTTTATGCATTTTCTGTAATCAGATAGCTATCTGACCATAAAAACACCAGGTGTAAATGCCCTCCAAAACGTTTTTGAGACAGTTATAAATCCGATCGCTCAAACCCCTTCAGGAGGTGGTCTGGGACGCATTTCAGATGAAACTGGACAGGTGTAAATGCATGTGGTTGTTCAAGCCACATACGTCAGTCACTATACTCCTCCCAAACGGAAGTACGTCACTCGCAGGTGACTCGCGAGTCGTGCATCGCGCCAGAAAAGGAAATGAGGTAAAATATATTTGCATTTTGGGCGGGAGTAGAAAGATCAGATTGATATCCGATTCGCCAAGACGCATTTATGTGGCCTAATATAAATGGAACAGTTTTAACAAATCAGATAGCTATCGGATCAGAGAAAACACACCAAGTGACCAGGTGTAAAAAGGCCCTAAGACATTCTACCCCTTGGTGGTGGTGGTAAAATAGTAAAACACAGCTAACAACTGTATACCTTATGCATGTTAGACATTAAAAATTAAACATCTAATAGACGGAGCGTTGGCATTATCGTTTTATAATCCATCGTACATTGCTGTGTGCAACAAAATCTTAGAAAAGATTTTAAATCTTCTCAAGAAAATCTTAAAGGGTTCGCACATAAGGGGAATGCAGTTGCATATACGTATAAAATTAATTTAACCTAGTTTTATACAGAAATGAAAATTTCTATGATGTCACTTCTGCTTTTGCATGCATCAGTGTTTTGCAGTTTAAATTGATTTTTTCCTCAAAAATGCCACTGCAATAATGCAAAACACAGAAGTATGTAAAAGCAGACACAGCTCATTAGAATTAGATTAGACATAGTATGTTATTATAATAGTATATAAACAACATCTGGTATATACTGTAATAGTACATAAACTATGTGAAGTGCACTTCTGCACTTTAAATATTATGTATACATTCTATGTCCGGGTGATTAAATTGGTGGCCCATCTTCAACATCCTTCTACCAATATGACCATCTCCCTCCTCTGTAAATGTCCAAACCATCTCACTCTAGCCTCACTGTCCTTGTCCCCAAAACAGCCAACCTCTGATGTGCTCCATCCTCATCACTCGTCACCATCCTCGTCACTCCTGAAGAGAACCTCAACATCCTCATCTCTGCTACCTCCATCTCTGCCTCATGTCTTTTCCTCACTGCTACAGTCTCTAACCCATACAGCAGAGCTACTCTCACTACTGTCTTCTACACCTTTCCTTTGATTCTCCTCTGATTTACCCACATGAAAATAGAAAAAAGCCTACTTAGGTGTCTTCAAATGCACCGATGTTGTTTTGCAGTTTCAAAATATGAAATTTGAATATGTTTGTAGAAAAGCCCATTGTACAATGCACCGATGGTATACAGTTTCAGAATGTTTGAATGTAGAAAAAGCCTACTGGGGTGTTTTACATTGCACTCCTGTTCCTGCTGATCCTTTAGTGTTGAGCTTTTAGTGATTTTGACCTTAGCATGTTTGTTGGTGCCAGATGGGCTAGGTTGAGTATTTCAGAACTCCTTGGATTTTCACAGATAATGGTGAATGTTTCAGAAGAAGAAGAAGAAGAAGAAGAACAACAACAACAACTATAACAAATATACAGAGATCAGGTCTTTGAGCCGAACCCCTTCTGGTCAGAGCGGACAGGCAAATTAGTGCTGACCCAAACAAGCAGTCATTACAACCGTGAAGAGCAGAAAAGCATCTCAGGATGTTAGACACTGAAACACTACAAACAACAATAGCAGCATTATAAAACTTTATTGAGATATAATAACTAAATTTTATTTAAGTTATAAATGGAAGCACCATTTTAAAAGACTAATGGATTTTTACTTATTCTGTTTTGGAGCAGTTCACAGAACGTGACCTTTTTCACTCACATGGTTCCTGTGTGTTTCAGCGTTAATGAATAATGCTAAAAAAAAAAAGGCAGGAAAGTCTCACAGCCTGCATTACAGAAGGTATTAAAATGTTCCAGCAATGTTTTTTTTTTCCACTGAGAAGCTCAAAAGCAGCTGATTGTAGAAATCAGAATGACGGTAATCTACCTCTCAAGAACTTCAAAAACGTTCTGATTCAGGGTCTATTAAATGATCTAAGCTATTGCATAACAGGAGAACGAGAGCAAGAGGGAAATGCATGTGTGAAGCAAGAAAGTCAGAAATATAGAAAGAACAAAAATAAAGAGCAAACCGGAAAAAATGAGAAAAAGAGAGAATGATAAACAGAAAGCAGGACTTATAAAGAGATGTAAGAGAGACATATCATGAGGAAAGTGTGTAGAACATTTTTAAGGAATGTAATAAGAACAGTGTGAAAACACTGCCTCACAATTTCAAAGAAATAATTTAGCGTTTAAAATGTAGAATATTTTTTTATCCTTTTACTGACTAACACACAAGCACATTGTTGTAGACAAGCAACATCAATGCATACATTGTAATGCAAAATAAGATGACTATATTAAGATGACTTAATATGACTATAAATTACGGTCAAACATATCAAAGGCTGTAGCGGTGGATCTTTTGTAATGTTCTGTTTTGTATAATAATAACTATTGCAGCTTTTGTAGAAACAAAACCATGGAGATAAACGAGCTAAACGGATGCTGACCCTAATGTGTAGGAAGCGGAAAAACAGCTCATGTGCGTGCGTGCGTGTGCGTGTGTATGTGTGTGTGTATGTATGAGAGTAAGGAGGGGGGGGGGGGAACATCGAGAGAGATAGAAATACAGAGAGAGAGAGAGAGAGAGAGAGAGAGAGAGAGAGAGAGAGAGAGAGAGAGAGAGAGAGAGAGAAGGGATACATTGAAAGTAAGATGAGAAGGATTAAAAGATTGAAGATATGAAGGCAAAAAGAAAGTGAGTAAGATGAAAGGGAGAAAGATTGGAAAGATATAGATGTAAGACATGAAGGATTAAAAGAAACAAAGGGAGGGAAAGAGTGAGAGAAAAGAAAAAAAGACAAGAAAGAGTAAAGATGAAATGAAGGAGCTGTGAAAAAGATGGGCGTTGGAAAGAGAGTGGGAGAAAATAGCGAAAAGCATATAAGCTGGAGCTGTGTGTGTGTGTGTGTGTGTGTGTGTGTGTGTGTGTGTGTGCCTGCATGCATGTATGTGTGTGTGTGTGTGTGTGTGTGTGTGTGTGTGTGTGTGTGTGTGTGTGTGTGTGTGTGTGTGTGTGTGTGTGTGTGTGTGCCTGCATGCATGTATGTGTGTGTGTCTGACAGAGAGAGAGGGAGAGAGAGAGATATGGTAGTGGGGATACAATGAAAGTAAGATGAGAAAGAATAAATGATAGAAGAAAGTGAGAAAGACTAAAAAGAGTATGATTGGAAAGATAAAGGTGTGAGACATGAAAGGGGGGAGGATAAGAAAACAAACTAAAGAAGCAAAGGAAGAGAAAGAGTGAAGAAGAGAAAAGAAAATGAGAACAGATAAGAGCTGGGCATGAGATGGGCGGTTGGAAAGAGAAAAAAAAGAGTGGGAGAAAACAGTAAAACAACAAACAGCAGCAACCTACTCCAAGTGATAATGAGAAAGCGTGTGCTTGTTTTTTCAGTATATAAATAATACAATATGTCATTGTCCAGAATTAAACACAAATCTATACAGTAATACAAGCGTTTCCATAGTTTCAGGTTACAGAAGTGAGAGTACAGAAGTGTGTACTACACCATATCTATGATTACACACATATTTAATTGGTTTCATTTATTTATGTGACATGTCCTCATCTTACTTGTTACTGTAAACACTATACCATATTAGAATGAGCACATTAATCTGAAGCCAGAACTATTGGCCATGTTGTGCGGTTTTAGAAAAGAAATCAACACCTTCTGACTAATCAGAATCATGCATTCGACTGCACTTTGTAATAAAAAGCATTAATGCATATTAAAAAAAATAAAATAAAAAAAAATACTTTGAGTTTCTATTATAAGATCTTAAGCTTGTCAAACAATGGGGCTTGAGTACATATTGACATTTACAGCATTTAGCAGACGCCCTTATCCAGAGTGACTTACAGTTTATCTAATTTTTTATACAAAAGAGCAATTGAGGGTTAAGGGCCTTGCTCAGGGGCCCAGCAGTGGCAGCTTAGTGGACGTGGGAATTAAACTTACAACTTTCTGATCGGTAGCCCAACACCCTAACCACTAGGCTTCCACATCCCATATATTAGAACATGATAAAGAAGTATTATTATTTACACAAAATATAACCCCTCCCCTTGTGGTCCAGTGACAGGATTATGCATGCTCTTTAGTCTGGGTTCGATTCCCAGGCAGAAAACTAACCCAGGCACTGAAGGTAAGGGTATTTAACTCCCAGTGCCGGTCCCAAGCCGGAGGGTTGTGTCAGGAAGGGCATCCAGCAAAAACCTTGTGCAAATCAAAAATGCTGACCAGATGATCTGCTAGTTATAAAGCACCATTTTTCAACTGCGACTTCAGAGAGATTTGCATTCTAGGGAAGATAGTGACTGTGTGTGAGAATTAGAGAAGTCAGATGTATTTTACAGAAAATTGTGTATCATCTCTAATCTCTTTCACTTCCTCTTTAAAAACTTATTAGTCATTTATCTCTCTTGCACAGTGTTATTTCAGGATGTGTTTTTTCCGACCAAGAATATTTTCATATACTGATAATACTGATGAAAATATTCAGCTTTTATTCTTGCTGACCAGATCAAGTTGTGTATGAAAGAGAGAGAGAGAGAGAGAGAGAGAGAGAGAGAGAGAGAGAGAGAGAGAGAGAGAGAGAGAGAAATACATACACACACACACACACAGGGAGAGAGAGAGAAATACAGAGAGAGAGAGAGAGAGAGAGAGAGAGAGAGAAATACACACACACACACACACACACACACAGAAATACAGAGAGAGAGAGAGAGAGAGTACGAGAGAGAGAGAGAGAGAGAGAGAGAGAGAGAGAGAGAGAGAGAGAGAGAGAGAGAGAGAGAGAGAGAGAGAGAGAGAGAGAGTGAGAGAGAGAGAGAGAGAGAGAAGAGATACATTGAAAGTAAGATGAGAAGGATTAAAAGGGAAGGCAAAGAGAAGGTGAGTGAGATGAAAGAGAGAATGATTGGAAAGATATAGATGTAAGACAGAATGTATGGAAAGATGTATGAAAGATGAAAAGAAACAAAGGGAGGGAAAGAGTGAGAGAAAGGAAAAAGAGTTAAAAAAAAGAAAGAGTAAAGATGAAATGAAGGAGCTGTGAAAAAAAATGGGCGTTGGAAAGAGTGGGAGAAAATAGCGAAAACCATATAGTGTGTGTGTGTGTGTGTGTTTGTGTGTGTGTGTGTGTGTGTGTGTGTGTGTGTGTGTGTGTGTGTAATGTTTCCTGTGCCACTGGCTGCCACACAGCCTCAAAGCCTAACAGATCTACGCAAATGTTTAAGGTGTTTCATTTGGTGATTGTGGCCAAAGCAGTGTGTGTGTGAGAAAGTTTGGCCACCAAGCTTTTTAAACTGAAAAGAAAACAGATTTTTTTTCTAAAAGTTAATGAACAGTATCTGGGCTACGTTTTCTCTATATTTGAAGCTATGCACAAAGGTTTGGACACTATTATAGTAGTAAAACCTTAGAACTTGTTTAGCGTGTTAGGCCTTAAGTGACTCGTTAGAACTTGGCATTAAGAATTGTCAGGTGATGATGATTCCACAGTGTAATAAAGTCTCTGACTTACAAATCTTTGTGCTAACACTCAACAACCAAGGGTTCCTCTAAGACTGTGGATCTGAAAACGAATCTAATTAATGCCCACAAAGCAGAGGAAGACTAGAAAAAGATATCAAAGCTCAAAAGATATCAAGGCTCACAGTTTTCCCTGTCCAAAATGCCATTAAGAAGTGACAGGTAAGGGGAACTGTGAAGTCTGGAAGACCAAGAGGACTCTTAACAGCCTGCAAAAAAAGGCAACACAAAATCCCCAAATATCAGCAAAGACCTGTTGGTAAGGAGGTGTGGTGCAAGATTCTATACAGCAGTATTGCTCATACATTATCCATTCACATCTTATGTACGCAAAATACATCTTGATAAGCAGAAACAGAAGATGAAGTAAAAAATAAAGTGCTTTGGCCATAATCACCAAATGAAACACCTTAAACATTTGCGTAGATCTGTTAGGCTTTGAGGCTGTGTGGCAGCCAGTGGCACAGGAAACATTGCATGAGCAGATGGGTAAATAGATTACAGTACATATACAGTACAGACCAAAAGTTTGGACACACCTTCCAAAAGTTTGGACACACCACCTTTTCAACAGGACAATGACCCCAAACACACCTCCAGGCTGTGTAAGGGCTATTTGAGCATGAAGGAGAGTGATGGGGTGCTGCGCCAGATGACCTGGCCTCCACAGTCACCGGACCTGAACCCAATCGAGATGGTTTGGGGTGAGCTGGACCGCAGAGTGAAGGCAAAAGGGCCAACAAGTGCTAAGCATCTCTGGGAACTCCTTCAAGACTGTTGCAAGACCATTTCAGGTGACGACCTCTTGAAGCTCATCAAGAGAATGCCAAGAGTGTGCAAAGCAGTAATCAAAGCAAAAGGTGGCTACTTTGAAGAACCTAGAATATGACATATTTTCAGTTGTTTCACACTTTTTTGTTATGTACATATATAATTCCACATGTGTTAATTCATAGTTGTGATGCCTTCAGTGTGAATCTACACTTTTCACGGTCATGAAAATAAAGAAAACTCTTTGAATGAGAAGGTGTGTCCAAACTTTTGGTCTGTACTGTAAGCAATACATTCTTGAAGCAATAACGAAGCTTAAAGTATACTTCAGCAGGACAATCATTTAAAACCTACCTTAAAAACCCCTATTTCAAGAAATTCTATCTGAAACCACCCAGGGACAGGGATATCACCTGTATAGCTTTTTATACAACAGTGATACAAACAAATATGTCCATCATTTGCTAGTACTAATGTGCATATACTGTAATTCTATGGGTAGTTAAAACCTAGTTAAATATTCCATGTCTTGATGTCAAAGGATTATAATAATGACATAATGGGCTATAAATGAAGATGATCCAAATTTAGAGGTTTGTCTACTGAAATGCGTTATATCTCAAAACGAATCCTGATCTAAATGGAGTGCTAAAATACATAACTAGCTGAGGCTCCCTGGCATTTCCAAGGATCTTCAGTGTCATAAATTATTTAGAGCTAGCAATTAGGTTCCCTTATCTGTCTACACACATTCCAGAGGAAACAGCTCAGTGAATGAAAATACTCTGAGAACACTACACTCTAAGAAGATTAAGGGTTTTTTGTTGTTCTGTGGATCTGAAAAAGATTACAATGGAAACTAATATATTATGAAGTCTGAATGGTTCTGTGGTATTTATTGAAACAGGAGCAGGAAAAAAAAATGCTGGATGACCACAAACCAGACCGCAGTTCTGTAAAATGTGGATGAGCTTGTACTATGCATCATATACCGTGTCTCAGAAGTACATTACAAACACATAATGCATGGTCCTTCCTGAGATAGCAGTTATTGACTAATCCTAAAGATTTATGCTACCCTTCAAACACGCTTCCAAACGCTTTCAAAGCATCAGAAAGGCACTTCAGCTCAGTATCCCAACTGACCGTCTTCCACAGACTGGCCGTTAAGCGGAATCCTACCGCAGCAAAAACAAAATTTCTCAGCAAGGTTTAAATTCCACAGCAAGGTTAAAACATCATTCCAATCAAAGCAAGAGAGATAGTGGTGATAAAAATGACATATTTTCCTGGCAGACACTCTTATCCACTTACATTCGTCTCACTTTTTTATACAACTGACCAATTGTGAGTTAAGGGCCTTGCTCAGGGGCCCAGCAGTGACAACTTGGTGGTCCTGGGATTCAGACTCACAACCTTTCTAATCAGTTTGCCAACACCTTAACCACAGAGTGGTTACAGTGGTTACAAACATTTTAAAGGTTTTGTAACTATATAAATAAAACAGTGTGTTTATTTCTGCTACTCAGTCACTGAATTACTTAGAAAGTTAGTCCTTACTTTTTTGTGCATAAACTCCTTTTAAAGAAAGCAGGGTTTTGGGACATATGTTTTGAGTAACATATAATTATAATGTAATTTAAAAGTCTGAATGCTTGTTTTAGACTCATTTTAAACTAAGAATGTTGAATATAAAATACCTTAAACGTATAGTTTTAGTGATACAGTGGAAGATCTCTTCCGTAGCAGATGGAGCCCCCTTTCCAACCTCTGACCCCTGTGGAGGGTCACAGCAGGTGGAATTGTGATAATTACCCAGACAGTGCAGAGACCCAAGATCACTCTCATTCAAGATGGTGTCTTTTTCCTCCCTTTCATTACCAGTTTATTTTTCTGACTTTTACCACCTCACTATCTCATCTTTCAGTCTCTTTCTTCATCAATAACTCTCTCATCCCTTTGTAGATTCCTGCCTCCCATTGTTTAGTCTCCATACAGTACCACATATCAATTGTACAGTCTGTAACACAACAGATAAAGTGTGCATCTCTATTAGAAGTTGTATAACAGATTTTACTTCTACTCTTACATGAAGCAATATGATTTATTGCCTACACTTTTCAGGGGCTAAAACACCATTCGTGTTGTAGGATAACAAGAACAAGGCATTGTGAATCTGTACTATTGGATATGTGTTCATTTTTTCTATTTCTTATATACCATATTCTTCATGACAAAAAATACATTTTATCCTTTGTTTATTAGTTTCCTTTTAGTAATGTTCTTGGTTTATCCTGGTTACGGTTGTGGTGAATTGGGTGTTTATAGGAAGTCCATTTAAGACTGTAATGCCAAACAGGAAATAATGCTTATATAAGTTAACTTGATAGCTAAGAAACAGATTATTTACTTTTGTGATAACGCTTGGCTTGCTATACCTTGTATGTCACTTGCACTATGTACTGTATCGTTGCAAACCCAGCTTTAGAAATTACACGGAATCATAAAGAAAACATGCGATCAGAGTAAAAGCAAAACAGCAAACGCTCTCACCATGTCTCAATGTCAAGTGCTTTCAAGGCTAGCTAAAAGTGTTTGCTTCTGAAAATGCCAAGGCCTCAGTTTCCCACATTTGTTTACATGCAGCATATACAGTAGTGTTAATAGCAGAAGCACCAGTAGGAATACTGTCCTTACCAGTGACTTTATTTGGTATTCATTTCTAACACGAAATGTTTATTTAGCTAACAGTTTCCAGGTTAATTATATTTGTTGCCACAACCTACTTAAGTCATGTTGATTGTGCGTTACCAAAAGAATAAAGAATTTTAGGAAACAGTTAATTCTTTGTTCTCATAATTGTGTGTGTGTGTGTGTGTGTGCCTGTGATGTACAGTTCCAAAATGCTATGCTACCTCCATGTGTAGGTGTTTCTCCACATTTTCTGTGGTGTTTTTTTTTTTTTTTTACAACATGTAGGAACTTGTACAACTTGTATACTTCATCTAAACCTTCAGCAGAAAGAGTTCATTGCTATGAATGCATAACAGCAGTGAATGCTTGCTAGGCGAGAAAACAATGTCTACAGACAACAGTGGGTGAGCGAAAATAACAGCTTTGACGCAGTATGTTGTTCTTGATGTCCTGCCACGATCTGCCTTTAACACAGAGGGATTCCACTGTAATATACAGTAAGCACTTTTCAGAAGTGAATAAAAAGTTTTTTTTCACTGCAACCAAACTCCATTGATGGTAGCTAGATTATTAACTTCATGCAAACTTAAAATGTGATGCCTGGTTGATTCATACTAAAGGGGTTATAAGGAAAATACCAATAAACACTAATCGTGCTTGGTCTAAAATATTGTATTTCAAATTGAATTCATCTGTTCTGCTGAAATTACACTGAGACTCATTCAAGTGGACAAGTCTAAGCGTGAACAGTCGTGAACAAAGATGAAAAAATATGTATACAAGCTGAAGCTTATTAATTGTCATCATTGTCAATTACAACCGTGATCTTCTCTCCTTACGTCTTTTATGGAAAAGTAAAAAAAAAGAATTAATATTAAAAAAAAAAATCTGTCATTTCTCACCTTCCACTGTAATCAGGATTCTGTATTCTGCATAACGTGCAGATGATGAATATTTCTTGCACATAAATCTATCTGTGCAGCAAAGCATAGGACTAAGAATTATTAACCATTATTTGCACACCTCCGAATCACGTGCAGCAAATCTGCAGTGCTGTGCATGTGGCAAACACTGATTGGTTGAGAGGAACAGAATGAAGACTCACCGACTGATACAGTACTTTTTTAATTTTGCTTTCTTAAAATATTTTCTAATCAGCTTTGTTAAGCCAGTTCTAGTAAATGCATTAACCACTGAACTTTTTGTAATGAATATAGAAAGTTGACTTTTCTTGTTAAAGCTTAATTACCATTTTGCTTCTTTGTACCATTTTCACATGGTTAATTTAAACACAAATTTTCAAAGCCAGAAAAGTCAACAGGATGATCGAATCTCTCTTGATATTAGCCAACCAAATTAAACCCTGACAAGTCAAAACTGTTCAGCACACGCAGCATTAGGCAATAAGGCAACATGAGTCAGGGTAACATTGCTAAGTATGTAACCTAATGAACCAGAGTTAATGTATCCAATGATAGAGACTTAAGCACTTCTGTACGTCATCTGCCAAATGCTGTAAATGTAAATGCTACAATTGATCCTCAATGAAAACTCTTTCTCTTTATCACATCTAGTTCCTTTCTACTTCCTTCATCTCTTTATTTCACTACTTCAGTAAAATTTTAGCTTTTCTTTATTTAGTTTTTTGTTTTACATTCTGTACACACACTTACACAGTCATCTGACAAAACCAAAACAGATACGCAAAAGCAAAAATGTTAAACTTTTGTTTAAAATCTCAGCAACCAAGCAAGACAAAACAAAGTACGACGGAAAAAGCTAACCAAGAAAGTATAACATACTGTGATAATTCTGTTTAGCTTGGCTTCTCCGATTTCAACATCTGCTCACTTACCATGAAGCTTCCTTGAAGAGTTCCATGTTATTCGCTTGAACCTGAAATTCGCCAGGGGAGGATTGTAGTGTCACTATCTGTTTAGTGCTTCACATATTTGTATCAGTATTTGTATTAAAACTTTAAGTGGGAGTGAACAAAACTTAGAAAGACCACCCAGGGCTAGAAATGCCGGTGTTCTTAGCACGGTCTGTGAATTCTGGCTCCTCAACAGTTCTTCAGATTTGTATTATGAGTCATATATATTGTAAGAATTCTGCTTGCACAGTTATTATTTTTGCTTGTACCTTGTTATATTTCCATGAAAAATGATTGGTATTTTCCAAAAAATAAACAAACTAGTATCCTTGTTTAAAGCACCGCACACCATAGCAGACACTTACAATGTGGATCATGCTGAAAAAAGGTGGCATTAAACCGTGTAAGCAACGACAGTATGGACTACTGATTTCTACCAAAACAAAAGACGTTATTTGATCGTCCGACAGCCAGAATTCTTTAGACAAATCAAGATCCAAAGCCATTTCATTTGGTTTCATGAATTTCTCTGAATATTATTCATGCTTATTTATTAACATCCATTCATAACAGTTTTGGTTTTTACTCAATTTTTTTAATTTTAATTTTTTTTTACCTGCGTTTCTATTTTGTTTTATTGTCTGACTGGCAGGTCATTTGGTTTCTGCACAAAATGTCTCCTAAATTCCATGTTATGCTGGACAGGAGAGACACCGTGGGTAGTGACAAGCTATCAAAGAGTCACATGTTCTCAGCTTAGTAGGAGAGACATGAAGTGCAATCAGTCCATTTAGGTTGTGTGACAGATAATGTCTAGGACCGTACAAACTGCCTGCACAGCAGCTTTTATACTGTGTGATTACAGACATGTTTTTAGATCATTATTGTCATACTGTACGAAAGGATCCTGATAAATGCTAGGCCGAATTTCATAGCAGATATAGTGTTCTTTGTGTCAGATTATATGATGAATATACACTGATAGATTTGTGCTGAAAGAAAATCCCTATGCTCTGTTTATGTCAACAACGTGCGTGCTGTATGACCAGATCTATGTATTCCTGGAGGTTTTTAGACATGGTTTTTTGATAGCACTGGTCACTCGCTGAGACTTTCATCAAAACTTTCAGACAGAGTTTTCTAGAGACTTCTGTTCTCAGCTCTTATCAAGAAAGATTCCACTTTTTGTGTGTTTTGGTGTTTAACATCTTTTTTGTTTAGACTACATCAGGGCGATGTGCTTATTTTGTCTTCCATGTCTCTGGGCTTTTTTTCGACCCTCATTTTCACTCTTCAGATATGATGCTATTTTCTGATGTCCAGCACTGCTTAGCAGGACTTAATTTTGTGTGGTCTGTTTTGGTGACTGTGTCATTGTAGGCTGCACGCTACAGGCGCAGGACCATGTTTTTATATTGAGAAGATTCATCGTGACCGGGAGGCGACTGTACTGTTAGATAACTGCAGCATTTTCCTTTGACCTACATGTCCATTTTTAATAGCTTCCATTTTTCTCACAGCTTCTTACTTTTTGCTGCTGACAGTGAAGTCACGTTAGAGGTAACTATATCACCCTGAGATATTTTTCTTCTGATAGCTAAAGGAAGATGTCCACAAACTTTGTGATTATGTTAAATATCACGTTGCGACACCGGTAAAGGTGGTTTGCTTTAAAGCCGGCATCATTTCTCAAACTGGTTGCCATACAATTACCATCAACAATTTATACATTATATGATTTTCAAATAAATGCTTGCCATTAAAATCCTTCATTAGGAAATAGTAGCTGGATTATGGATTCTTTATTTGAAGGTAAACTACTGCACGTTACTCAGACAGTCTCGTAATTTCATGTGACAGTTTGTCATCATTTTATGGATTGTTGTTCCCTGTGGAGATTCACAGAGACAAAAGAATTACAGTCTAAGAACCGGGCCGATATTAATTAGCGTAATGGAGATCGATGGTCTGTATACTTTATCTGTTCGGTTTCTCTCATCTGCATCAGATAGCGACGGGATAAAGGCAGAAATATATGATAAAAATGTCCAACAAACAAGCCGGAAGATTTACACAACAACACAATGCTTTTGTATGTGAAATCATGTAAAAAATAGTGTATCACAAACTGGTTATTTAATAGAAATGAGCTGCAAAACCTGTTTGAACTCTGCACATAGCTGATGAAGTGAGAATCTTTATATGAACATACATACATATATAACACATATTCTTTCACCTTTAGTTTTCACCTAGACCAGCAAAATCAAGAGTTTTGTCACTTTTTGGACAGAAAAGATCTGTAAATGAAAAATGAATGAATGAATGAATGAATGAATGAATGAATGAATGAATAAATAAATAAATAAATAAAGGGTTCTTTAAATAATAAGGAACCTGTTAAATAATAAGGATGGAAGCCATAACGTTCACTCTCTCACTCACTCACTCATTTTCTACTGCTTATCCGAACTACCTCGGGTCACAGGGAGCCTGTGCCTGTCTCAGGTGTCCCATAAAATCAATTTCACCCATTCAATCCAACCAAATTTGGTATTAACTAGGGCTAAATATGCAGCAAATTATATTTATGCATGCACATGTTGTTTTCTAGAAACTACTGAAAAAAACTGAGACAACTGCAGTAAATCTTGATTTAACAGAGTTTAAATACAGCCGATAGTCATTTAGAAAGTAATTGCACAATTTCCAAACAGTATGTAACTCTGTTTAGAGGAGTGTAAAGGAAATGATCTGCATCTTTTATACGTGCCCTTAAAACAGTGGATGCACTGAACGTTGCTCAGTAAGCAGAACAGAAATTAATATTTTGCAAGTACATAATTTTGGTACTAAATCTTCATCCTCCCACTTCATCAGCATCATTATTATCATTTTTATTGTCTGGTTTCCTCACAAAAATATGGCAGTAGGTGGACTGGCTATGCTAAATTGCCTCTAAGCATAAATGAGTGTGTGTGTGTGTGTGTGTGTGTGTGTGTGTGTGTGTGTGTGTGTGTGTGTGTGTGTGTGTGTGTGTGTGTATTGTGGGTGAATAAATTAATTAACAAAGAGGAGAACAGGAACAAACAGGAACCCAAGATCATCACTTCTAACTTCTCAGTGTATTAAGCTACAATTCCGCATCATCACGTGGTCTTAATGAAACCAGACTAATGACGAGGAACTCCCGTGTTCACGGACTGCGCTCTGTGGCGCGTGAGGAGGAGGGAGGGGGCCGTTATGACTCACTACCGAAGTCCGTAACGACTCACTATACTGAATCGGTTCTTTCGGATCAGACCCGTTTAAATGAGTCGAACTGTACTGCTCACTAATCAAAGTGTCCAGAAGGAATTGTTTCAGTTCTCAGAAAAAGGCATCATGGCAGAATTGATTGTGATGCTATAATACTGTTTTTAATACTGAGATTTTGCAGGCAAACATCCAAAATAATTTTTGTTTTCGACACCTTCGCTAAAAAAAATTTTATACAAGAAACATTATTTCATATGAATACATATTTGCTAAAAATCTTTTTTATATATATATTTTTTATTTTTCCCCCACATTTTTTCATATTTTATGAAAAAAGTATTTATAATTAACAAATGTAAAAAAAAAAATAAAAAAGAAGAAAAAAATCCTGTATTAATTTATTCAATCCACTTTAACTCAGATTTACCACTTCAAATTGTGTGTATAATTAGTATTGAATTATACCATACAAACTGCTATTATTATTAAATTATATATATTATAGTTTATTATTATATTATACAGTATATCTTATAGTAGTAACATTACTTACTTTTATACAGAGCAAATTTTATTCAGACCTTTCATATGTACAATGTTGATATATAGCAAGAACTATGTTTGTAGTGCATCCAAACATTAAATATCACATTATGATTTAAATCCATTTTAATTGCCAACAGCACAGACCATGAACTCATATACAATAATATAACAGCCATAAACTGTTAAACTGGCTTCACGGTCAAAAGATATATACTTTTATAACAAATACAATAAATAAAAAAAACAGATGAACCATTAAGTAAATGTATTAATTGATGTCTTTAAAATGTAATTTACACTTTAAACTAAATTGAAACAAAAAAAAATGACTTAAGAGATAAATTTCATTTCTGAAATTAAATAAATGATGAAGATGCATGTAATTAAAAAAAATTGTCAGATTAATGATAAATACCAAAGATTCTTTATGCACAGTTGTATGATATTGTTCATATTTCTCAGTGAGATTCTATAATAATTATGATGTAGCGATTTAAATAAAAGAACCAACTTTGCAATAAACGTTCAATTCATTCATGTTTACGAATCGATTCGTTATAAAGAGTCGTTCAAAAAGAAAAAAGAACCGATTCGCCGCTATGACTCACACAGGCGTCGCGCGAGCTTAAAATATGATGGAACCGTTAGATATCGAACTTAAATAAAACACAGAGAAAACACAATAAAAATAATTTTAAAAAATCCTTATAACGTTGTGTACTGTGATACCGAGGCTCACATGAGTAATATAACAGAACCTTTTCGGATATAAGTAGCCATAACAGAATCCAGTGATTCGAGAATCGACCGTTAACACAACCGTGCGCGCGCGCGCGCGTGTGTGTGTGTGGTGTGTGTGTGTGTGTGTATTTGTGTGTTTTGTTGTTTTACTTACATATTAGTTAGAATAAGGTGTGAAGTCTTGATGAGGAGGTGTGTATCTGCCTTTAGCCGCTATAGCCGGGGAGATGAGACATTTTACATTATTTCACGCAAACCCGAAGCTATAAACGCGTCACTCTGGTGTTCACTTTTGTGTAATAAATAAGAAACGAAGCCTGCGCTCGTTTTATTGGTCGTCGCTCGTGTGAAACCTTTTACAGCTTTAATTCCGTTGGCATGACGCTTCACGGAGGATTTCCAGCGCGAGCGTTTGGCCGTTTTTTTAATGTTGCGTGCAGCAGACCGGGTCCTAGCGCCGACTGCATCACGTACCGAACAGCGCATCAACAGGTTGCAGGAGATTTGACGTATTACGGTTAAAGAGTTTGGGTGAAACTCAGGATAACAACAATATCTGGTCTTTAAACAGCAGCCCTGGAGCAGTGAGGGTTAAGGGCCTTCCTCAGGAGCCCAACAGTGGCAGATCAACAACCAAGAGCCTTAACTGTTTGAGCCACCACTGACAAAATGATCAGCAGAAATATATGTAAAAGTAATTCATTTTGTAACATTACAAAACCACGTACAGCGTGCATACCCTGTATACATTATGCCCTGTATACATTATGCCCTGTATACATTATGCCCTGAATCAGAATCATAATCAGAATCAGATTTATTGGCCAAGTGTGCTGACACACACAAGGAATTTGGTTCCAGTCCCAGCTGTTTCTGACTCTCAAAAGTACAGACATAAATAACACTATACTATACAAACTATACCATGCAATGCAGACGATGGGATACAGTATAGACAGAATGAATATTAAATGAGTATTAAATATGAATACAGAACATGACTGATCAGTTATATACATAAAGCGTGGGAGTGCAGTATATATTATGCTCGTATACATTATGTTCTGTATACATTATGCTCTGTATACATTATGCCCTGTATACATTATGCTCTGTATACATTATGCCCTGTATACATTATGCCCTGTATACATTATGCTCTGTATACATTATGCCCCGTATACATTATGCTCTGTATACATTATGCCCTGTATACATTATGCTCTGTATACATTATGCCCTGTATACATTATGCCCTGTATACATTATGCTCTGTATACATTATGCCCTGTATACATTATGCTCTGTATACATTATGCTCTGTATACATTATGCCCCGTATACATTATGCTCTGTATACATTATGCCCTGTATACATTATGCCCTGTATACATTATGCTCTGTATACATTATTCCCTGTATACATTATGCCCTGTATACATTATGCTCTGTATACTGTCAGGACTCAGCTCGGACTTTGGCCACGTGCTCTTGTTTATGTTCCCTGTCAAGTGTTTGCCCCACTCTTGTTTACTCTGCCCCGTCTCTGCACACCTGTTCCTCATGTGTTCATTGTCCTGTCTATTTAACTGTGCTTATCTTCTGATGTCGTCTTATGTCTGCTCTGGTATGGTCTGCGTCCTTGTTTCATGTTTTTTATTTAATAAAGCCTGTTTTATTTTACGCTATCCTGCAGTTGGGTCTGTTTTTCCCTTGCGTTGCTGAGAGTATACATTATGCTCTGTATACACTATGCCCTGTACACTATGCCCTATATACATTGTGCTCTGTATACACTATGACCTGTATACATTATGCCCCGTATACATTGTGGTCTGTATACACTATGCCCTGTATACATTATGCCCTGTATAATTTCCCCAGTATACATTATGCCCTGTATACTTTATGCTCTGTATAATTTGCCCTGTATACATTATGCCCTGTATAATTGTTCTGTACAAAAAAACAAACATTTGACCAAAAGGGGGAGAGAGAGAGAGAGAGAGAGAGAGAGAGAGAGAGAGAGAGAGAGAGAGAGAGAGAGAGAGAGAGTGAGAGTGTGATGGGTGGATAGATAGATAAATTATTTCCTGTGAACACAATGTAATACAAAAGCAAAAATAAATCTCTGCTAGTCAAAGACATTATTGTATAAACATGAGGATTTAATTATTCATTTTTAAATGAATGCTGTATTAATTTTTTTTTTAAATCTCTATGCCTAGATCTTATCCAATTCCACCGTAATGACAATGTATAATAATTATTATTTTTAATAATATTTTGCCTGGTGGCCTCTTTTTTCATTGTTATTTGTATGCATAAGTATACATAGCAAGCCTACTAGAATTATTATTATTATTATTATTATTATTATTATTATTATTATTATTATTATTATTTCCTTTCCTTTTACTCAAAGAATCATGAGAAGACTCCAGAAGCAGGCTCTTGAACTTCAGGGCCAGGGAAAATGTGCTTTGTGAAATGTGATTTTTTTTCGTCCTGCCATTTATTTTGACACTGGAGCAAAATCCGATTTTCTGTCCATATTTTTCCAGCCAGTGGGCCGACACCTTCCTCATTTCCCTCCACAACTTCCTCGGTGTTCTTTTTCCGGTGTATGTACTGTATATCCACAGACTTGGAATATGGAACCAGGCAGTTTATTAGAGATTTTCTGCTTCTGAGAAAATTGTGCATTGCAAAGTCAACGATAAGGAGGGAAGAGGATGACAAGTTCAAGAAAAATGTATACAGGCCACATAGCAACGTGTTGATTTTGAATAAAAGAATAAATTCTTAGACGTAGCAACACGAGTAGAAAAGAAAAAAGGAACCACAACATTTCTTCCATTTTCTCTCAGTGAAATCTGTGAGTGTCAAACAAGCAGGAGCTTGAAGATGTTGGTCTATCTAAGGCTTGGAGGTGAGAAGGCAGAGTGGGAAAATGGTGTAGAAGAAATGCTGTGATGATAAAAGGTATTGGTGGCAGACCAGAATAGAACCAGCATAGAACCAGAATTTTAAAGTGTCTTTTTAAAGTGTGCTATAGCACAGTCCATGTTAATGTACTTTAGAATCATCTTTAATCTTGACAACATTGGTTAAAATCGTGTCCAGCTAAAGATTTCCAGAAACATCTTTATACTATACAAACACAAACATAGCACGCCATCTTCTGGCTGTTTTAATGCACGTGCTTGTCAGCTGACCTAAAGTAAAATCACATGACGCACACAAACAGGAAACCTGAAGTGATTTCCCCAAACAGCTCTGTAACGGTAAGATGATGTATTAACTATTAAAAGAACTTTGTAGTTCAAAAACATCTTGTTATTTAATTATTTGGTAGGTGTAATTAACGGTACAATACAAGCATAAGGATAATGTATATGACAGTAATGTCTATATGTGTAAATAGCTAGATTAGCTCGCTAGCTATCTGCTAACTGCTAACTATTACTTTTTGTTACACTCACGCATTTGTGTTTATTTGACAACCTGATGTTTGCAGATATAAAATACCTTTAACAGAACTAAACGAGGATAAAACACTAATCTTAACACCACAACTTTGATTCTTTTCTTATAAAAGCAACATCCATGCATTCGTCTGACCCCAAAGCAATTTGGCATTTATTTATTGATTGATTGATTGATTGATTGATTGCACTTAATGATGGGGAAGTTCACCAAGACAAGTTCGTTCTTGGCGTATGTTCTAGGCACAATAAACAGTCGTTCCCTCACCACACTATTTTCTCTATTTCACACTCATTTATGGTTAATAAAACAAAACAAAAGTACAGCTTGTTAACCAGAAAGTTCTCTGTCCTGGAAACCTCAAAGGCAGAAAATGTACTGACCTCAAAATATATGCTGAAACTGGAGACTCCTTCCATAAATGTAAAAGAAACTTTTATACAGTTAAAATAAAGATAGTGATTTATCTATCTATCATCTAATATATCTATCTGTCTGTCTATCTATCTTTCTATCGATCTATCAATTAATATATCCATCAGTCTATCTATCTACCCATCTATCTATCTATCTATCTATCTATCTATCTATCTATCTATCTATCTATCTAATAATCAACTAATCTATTTTTATTACTGGCAGCAAATGTAAGGATGGCATCAGCAGTGGAAAGGACAGATGATCTTGTACGGGAATATTTGATATATCGAGGATTTACAAGCACTCTCAAATATCTAGACACTGAAATCAAATCTGACAAAGAGAAAGGATTTAGAGTAAGTATCTCTCATTCCACACACACCACAGACACACACACACACACATATGTGTACATATATATATGTACATGTACATGAAAAGAAATTAAGAATTTTGTGCATTTCATCACATAAAACAAATCACATATAGCACAATGGAACTATCTTTCAAACTCAAGAGGATCCCCAAAACTTTATTCATATTGAAATATTTGTGATGTTTTTATCAATTCTGGTGCTAATATGTTGGGTTGTAATTTTGATCTTCTCAAAATACAAATAAATGGGGCAGTTATTTGCCCTGTTGGAAATCCTGTTTATAGTTACAGTCATTTGAATCTTCATTTATTTGTTCATCTCCTGTAACTGCTTTATCATGGCATGGTGCATAATTGCTAATACACACTTGCTAATACTAATACACACTTTAAAACCCCAGGTGGATAAAATCATTGAGCAGCTTCAGCAGTTCATTCAGTGCTATGACCTTGCTGGACTCAAAGAATATTGGAGCTACCTGGATCACAGACTCTTCAGTCGTTTGGAGGATGTTTACAGACCCACTGTTAACAAACTAAGGACAAGCCTCTTTCGGTACTACCTTGTGTACACTGTTCAGGTAGTACGCTATTACATTTTTATATTATGATTATCTTTTATGACAGTTTAAAGCATTTGCTGACTAAGGCAGCTAGACACTGCTTTAGTAACACACTTGGCAGCTTCTACGATTAAACACACAACTATGTGATTGTAGCAAAGAAGTAAAAAA
Organism: Tachysurus fulvidraco; assembly: GCF_022655615.1. Lineage (NCBI taxonomy): Eukaryota > Metazoa > Chordata > Actinopteri > Siluriformes > Bagridae > Tachysurus > Tachysurus fulvidraco. The sequence goes on from NC_062538.1 coordinate 16,933,853, forward strand.
AATACAGAATGCATGTGATTACATTTGGTGAGCAAGAATTAAAGCAGCATGTTTTGCCTCTGAAAGCCTTTAGAAAATTGTGAATTATTATTATTATTTTAATAAAATTAGTCACCGGATTGCTGCTTTATTTTTTACAGCAAAATGACCTTTCCACACAGAGAAAGATAATTTAATATCCATAACTATATTTTCACCATCATTACTCCTGTCATCAGTATAGCATTGTACAGTATCACGCACTGTGATAAATCACTGTGTCATATAATTACATTTCTGCCATTTCTCTCAAACTGTTTTTGTTGCTGCATTTCTCTTGAATTGATTTTATTTAAAAACAAAAAAATCAGTGAAATTCCTGATGTTTACTATCACGTCCATTACTTTTTTTTACACTCTTAACCTTATAGTATATTTATCTTTATTTTTGTGTCTTTTTTTTTTTTTTTTTGTATTTTGCCTGGTGGCCTCTTTTTCCATTGTTATTTGAATTAATAAGCAATTACAATGCATGAGTATACATAGCAGGACTACTAGAATTATTATTATTATTATTATTATTATTATTATTATTATTATTATTATTATTATTATTATTATTTCCTTTCCTTTTACTCAGACAAAGAATCTTGAGAAGACTCAAGAGTTTTTCCAGAAGCAGGCTCTTGAACTTCAGGGCCAGGTAGAATGGCGTGATTGGTTCATCCTGCCATTTATTTCGACACCGGAACAAAATCCGGTCTTCTCTCCATATTTTTCACGTCAGTGGGCCGATACCTTCCTCGTTTCCCTCCACAACTTCCTCAGTGTTCTTTTCCGGTGTATGCATATCCTTCCTGTCTCTACTTCAGGATGTTTTAGTGATGGATCTTTTAGCTAATATCTAGAAATCCAATTCTTAAAATCCAACAAAATATAACTGCTATACACAGAATAATGCTTTCTATTAATAGTAATTAAATTAAAAATATATATTATTTACATATTTACTTTCAGAGATGTTACGCATCGGTTACAGACTTGCTGTAACTTGCTTGGTTTTGAAAGAACAAGTTGAAAGTTCTAGCTGAAAACGCTGTAAATTTGGTTTAGTTAACATCATATTTTTCAACAAGATTACAATTATTACAAATACAAATATTTAATTCAAATCTTGTGCTGTTTTTTTTAAATAAAGTCAAAATTACAAGCAAAGGTATTAAAAAAAACTAGAAAATATACAGGAAATGTTATATTCTAAAACAAACCTTTGAATGTTGAAGCAGTTCTTTAAATGATCATAAATGAATTGATACAATGAAAAGGTGGGGACACTTGGATAAAATCTCTCGATCACTCTTATTGTTACTTAAGCAATTTTATTGGATATGAAACTCTATACATTTCCATTTGTACGAAATGAACTTGCATGACTTTTAGAGCCTAGTACTGGGACATTCCTTAATATACTCACCTCAGCCCGTGCTTCTGAGTTTTGATGCTGAAGTTCAGAGTAACAACAGAATCCAGGAGGAGAACGAACAACTGCGGCAAGTGGTAATGTCTTTTTTATTATTTCTCTCAGTTTTCATTGTACATAAGGACTGCAAAGATATTCAGTCACTTCCAAACTTATTGGATCCACAAAAGCCATGTCCTTTGTTTTTGTTTGTTTTTGTGTTCAACAACTTAGGACACGCTACCTTTTGTTCTAACACACCCATTTTCTCAGTGAGCAAAAATATTGGAGCAGATGATTGTCACGGTGTGTCATGCTCTGAATTTCTTTTAAGAATCCTTATACGATTCCTTAGTGGGGTTGCTTAAAGGTGGGCTCTCCGTTGTTTGAGAAAGGCTTCGGAAAACTGAGTCGGGCCGACAAACAAAACAAAAATCAAAACTAACATGTAGGTAATGAGCAGAAAGGGGCGTGTCTTGTCAATATGGGCGGAGAGAGTGTTCAGTGCGCATGTGTGACATTAGCAGAAAGCGGTTTTAACATTGGCATGGAGGATAAAAAAGAAGAAAGGCTTACGATAAGGCAAGAAGCCCGACCTGTGTTAATATAGGATCAGCTTTCCAGTGCTGGAGAGAACTGAAGGAGCGAGAAGTTGGCCACATATTCACAGATTGGAGTTTCCTGAGTCAATAACTCCTGAGCTCAACGCTGTTACTACACAAATAACACCTCGTTTCTATTGTAGTAATGCAGAGAGGCGGCTACAACCACGTTTGTGTAGTAACAGCGTTTAGCTCAGGAGTTATTGACTCTTGAAACTCCAGTCTGTGAATATGCGCCCACTGTACTTAAGACGCAGAGGCGCTTTTTTCCTTCTCGATAGGTGAGTAACGTTGGTTTTGCTTTGTTTCATAGAACTAATATATGCCGTCCTTTGCATGATTATGCTTGTGTGTCATTTTTGCTTGTTTATCTGCAATCGTATTGTTCTTCCCTTCAGCTATGATAAAGACACATTTCTTTCCATTAGTTGCCTGGGTTACGTATGTATGTGTGGGCGGAGCTATCAATACAGGGGTGGGACCCATTTGGGTTAGGGGCGTGTTTGTTTTGGTGATTTCATATGTCAACATTGGCTTTCAAACATCGGAGACCCCACCTTTAAGTTCCCTCACCAGCTACTCTTTATCTCCCATTTGTTTGCTATGTCTGTAATATACTGAATAGGACTTTGTATACAGAATGGGGAATTTATTATACTGAATAGCTGCTGTTAGAGAAAATTCATTGTCATCTTTTGGTCGTTTAGAATTGATAAAACTGCAACGCTATGTCTAAAATATCACAGTATCATGATTTTATTTCCCAGCATTAACTCTAGTTGTGTTTCAGATTGTATTTACCGTTTGGTGAGCTTTTCTTTCTTGCGCACTTTAATTATAGTGGAAGCTTGTAAAGCATTTGAATTCAAACACAATACACAGTAAGTTATCAGAAATATTAGGAGCAACATCAGTTAAAAATAATAGACATCACGAGTGTGGAAAGCTTAGCAAACCGACTAGCTGTTGCTAGTTGAGATAATAAACCATCTTTATCTTCAGAATGTAAAACATACAGTATATATACCATGAAACAGAGCATTTGTAAAGACCATCCTGAGTCAAAATGAATCACAAAAGTGATCTTGTGTAATAAAACACTGCTCTTGCTGACCGGTGACAGATTGGTAGAAAGTCTTGTCGTAAGTTAACGATTAACATTTGTACTGTTTTTTTTTTTACCCCCAGTTACTTGCACTTCAAGGAGAATCGAGGCCCAAAAAAGCAGAAGAGATGCTGCATCACAAACTCCCTGCTTACGTTCAGCACATGGACCGACTCGGAGACACAGAGCTGTGAGGGCTGAATTTTGGAACTGAATCAACCGTTTTATTGCCAGAGTGGTGTTTTATCAATTTAACCAGAGGATACTGTTTTGAGTCTACTTACAAGAACTGTCTTAGTTGAATCAGTTACCAGAAACTAATCTTGTTAAATTATACATTTGAAACTGTCCAAGTTTCAAACACGATGGATTTTATGTTTTTATAACACTAAAATATCTTTTACAGCATGGTAGACTTTTGGTTGGTTGAGGCACATGCTGTGTGACTATCGTAGCAGCAGTAGTTAGTTAGTTAGTTAATAAATTTCACCCCACCAAAAACCTTGCACAATATCAAGATGCATGTCGATTATTTCAGTGAAATATTATGCATCGCATAAAAAAATTAAAAAATGTAGCTTGTCATGTTACTGAGGAATCCACAGAGTGGATTTTTTTTTTCCTCATAAAAAACATGCTGACACTGGAGACTCCTTTCATAAATGTTAAATAAACATGTCTTTACAGAAATCTTTATCATATCAATGATTATATATGTTCTTTTGTATTCCCTGTTTAGGTGATTGTAGCTTGTCAAAATTTAGCAAAACAAAATTAAACAACTAACCTGTTTTCTATCCACAAGGATCCTCTACTTCATTTTGTTTCAGTGAAACACATTTCTTTTACATCAGTTCAATACTTGACTCCCATTTAATAAAATAATTTGTAATAGTATTAGGTAATGATTTATTCCTACAGGTAAATACCAGTACATATAATAACAAAAGCATACAACAAGCCATATATAATACAACAGCAACAAAGTAAACAGAAATTGATTGTTTAAGTAATGATTAATCATTTCCTGCAGTTAAAATTTAACAGTCTGTTTATTTGAATGAAATACATAGCATGAGATTTTAGATTCAAGTTAGATTTAGATTCTCTGAAAACTGATTCAAATAAACAGATTTTGTTAGTGAGCTCAATGTTTTAAAGCCTGCTGTGATGCTTAACAGTGTTTTAACAAGGAATAAAAATTCTTTCTTTTTCTGTTTTGGTTTTCGGGTTAAACGGAGCGTATTCTAACTAGCAAGCAAATCTGCTATAAAGCCATAATCCATAATCTTTTTAAAGATTAATATCTGGATGTTTCCATGATTTAATTTTCCATGGATATTGCAAGACTACAAATGGGCTAGTTTGTATTAAAGAAGAAATCCTGGCCGTTGTTCCTACACTAAACATTCACATATATAAAACATATAATATGGTAAATATAATATTATTTTAAGTTAGTAATGTTTCTATTTGTGTATATATATATATATATATATATATATATATATATATATATATATATATATATATAATTTCCAATAATCGTTTTATTTCTTTAATATACTAAAGTCATACGACATTCTTACCATTCTGTCGTAATTCTGCTTATGCACTGGTTCTTACACAGGCCTTATTGTTCGGTTGTGTTCGGTTTAAAGGCCGTGTATTGATTTATTCCTCCAAAGAGATTTGCGTGTGGACTGTAGGATGGAGGAGGAGAATGAGGCGTGCATGTGTGTTTTGTCGCAGGGATTTGGTGTCGAGCCAGCGTGTAGTAAACCCCAGCACTCCTTCAAGGAATTTCTTCTCCTTTTTGCCTCAGGGCAGAAGAGCCCCAGTGCGAACACTTCAGGGGGCAACAAGCTCCTCCCCAACACAGGCTGCCCTCGGGAGGAAGGAAACTTCGGCCAGTCAGGTTTAATTTTAGAGGAGATGCAAAATGGATGGTCCTCTGTTTTTTTTTATCAACATTTTTACACTGAAGGTCTTTAAATGATTGTATTTTTGGGGATTATTATTATTATTATTATTATTATTATTATTATTATTATTACTTTTTTTTGTAGTTAGGGAAGATGAAGGACCCTACACCCTTAAAAGATTCCAAGATGGCATCCGTTGGCGTTCCCCAGACAGACACAGGTGTAAGGCAAAAGAGGCAGATGGATCACGAGAAAGAGAGAAAAGAGCTTTTCTCCAAACAAGCAGCACAGGTTTGCTATTCATTTATAGTATAGATGTAGGTATGTAGACAGATAATATTTACTATGTGATGAAATGGTCTGGCTTTACACTGGTTTGGGAATAATAAAAATGAAAGACTGTGTGTGTGTGTGTGTGTGTGTGTGTGTGTGTGTGTGTGTGTGTGTGTGTGTGTGCTTTTTATTTCACAGAATTCTGAAAAGAAAGGTGAGATTTCTGAGGCTGAGGGACAAATCGAGGGCCAGTGTGACGCGACAGACTCGCCAACCTATCAGACACAGGCTTGCACTGAAGGGGGCGGGGCCGTGGCTGAGCAACCTTTCATCAAACTAAGTCAGGAAGAGTATGGTGAACATCATTCTTCCATCATGCACTGCAGGTGAGTGGAGATTTAAAACAAACAAAAAAAACCAACAACTTTTCACAGATATTTTCTCCGTATCTTAAATGCTTATGTTTGAAAATAAAGTTTCTTGGAGCCGTTAGTTTTTGGTTTCACTTTGTTTTTATTTATACATTATGTCTAACCTGATTGTGTAATTTATATATTTTTGTGAAACAAAGATTAATCAAATAAAAAAACTCTGTTTATGAAGTGCAACTCTGTTTATGAACATGGTTAAAGTCATATACAGTGATGCCTCGAGATACGAGTTTAATTCGTTCCGTGACCTTGCTCGTATCTTAAATTGCTCGTATCTCAAAACAATTTTCCCCGTTTAAATGAATTGAAATCCCATTAATCCATTCCAGCTCGCAAAATTCCACTCCAGTTGTTTTGTTTGTGTTTTGAATATGAAAAATGTACAGTACCTGTATTTATAAATGTACAGTACCTCTATATATAAATGACAAATATTGTATAAAAAAACATACAGTAATAAAAGAGAATGTTAAAAAAATAAACTGGTTTTACTTTACGGAAGATGCGCACAGAGGTTGAGGGAGGAGTAAACAGGTGGAGGAGGAGGGATTTTGTCTCGTACGTACACTTTCACTTACGTTCACTTACTCGCTACTGTACACTCTTAATGCTACTTTACACTTAAATGGAACTTAACTAAACTTCACTAAAATTAACAAACTTAAATCAAGCATCGCATTAGTTCTGGCAGGCCACGTCGTCAAGCATGCATCAGCTGTTAATCTGCTGTCCACGACGCGCACCAATCCGGTTACGACATCCATATTACCCGACAATTTATATTCCAATTCAATATAGCCGCTCTAGTGCTTCGCTGCTGCCGTGATCTAAACTCCCTCTTCCAACCCCGACTCCACCATGCCGGAACCCGTGTTCTTTGTACCAGTTTACGTCATAAATCTCCACGTATTTTTCTCTCAATCTCCCTCTCTCTCTAATTATTTAATTATTTATTTATCCATTCATTCATTCATTTATTACTTTCCAAAAACGTGTAAGCGAGCACATCTAATACTATGTATGTTTAATGGTTCTGTTATGGGGGGGGGTGTTCACTGCTCTCCCCGCTCTGACCATGCATGCGCACGGACGGGACCATACCAGAACCATACCGCCAACACTAACTGTATGCATGTCATCTAATAAATTCTCTTTTGACAAAGTGGTCCTGACAGAACTGAAATTCTCTTAACTTAACTGAACTTAATTGCTACAATTTCTGTTTTCTTTACATTCATTTTGCTTCATTTTCTTCATCGCTTTTCTCTTCACTTGTTTTTGCGTTTTTTGTCACTCTTTCCTCACTAACATCTGCCGGTCGGCATATCAGATGCGGTGTAGTCGCACAAGTAACATTTTTTTAAGGGATCCGACGCTCAAAACGGATCAGAAAATTATGGATCCGCAGATGGTCGGCACCTCATGCGGCCCCTTTGCGACTCTTCATAGGAAATGAATGACTTCCGGTTTATCGGCCGTCGTTTGTGGTGTGCAGTGGAAAGGCGGCTTTAACCGAGTGAGACGCGGAAGCTGAGGCGGGGGAAACAGAGCACACGTGATTGTTGGGGATCTTTGTTTTGTTGGCGGCTCGGATGCTCGTATCTCAAAGATTTTCTCGTATATCAAGACAAAAATTTGGTCGAAATACAGCTTGTATCTCAAAAAATTCGTCAAGATTAACACGTTGTTTTTTTTCTTCAACAGGGTGGACAGTTCGGGTAGAAAAGTGGCGAGTCTGGATGTGGATGGCGTAGTGAAAGTTTGGTCCTTCAACCCCATTATGCAGACAAAAGCCACCATTATGTCCAAATCTCCTCTGCTTTCACTGGAATGGGCTACAAAACCAGACAGACTGGTGAGAAATATAATAACATCTTTCTTTTTCTTCGTTTTTCTTCCTAAAACAATTCCTTTAGAGATCTAGAACGTATATGTCTTAACTGGACCTTTTATAAGTACGGAGTTGTATTTAATTTTATTCTAATTTTAATATTAGTGATACTAGCCATTCAAAACAAATGTCCTAGAAAACAATGGAACAAAAAGAAGAGCATTAATCTATGGTAAAATAAAGACTTTCCAATTTTATTTCATTAGTATGACAGAAGGAAAGCATAATTCTAATTAACAGAAGAAGGTACAAACGAGAAAAAATACTCACCAAGAAATTCTTTCTTTACCAGTTGTGAATTTGAAATATCTCATTTTTTTGCGAGTAATTAGATAGTTGTTATGCCGTGCTGCTAATTTGTCCATTATTTATATTTTATGCATTTAAGCTAATATCAAATAACAATTTTTTTTTTGTGCTAAAGAAATCTTTCTTCCAGCTGTGGTTACTCCTATTTTTTTGTTCAGGTATAGATGTATATATACAGTGTTGTTGAATTGTGTTCTCTCTGCAGCTGTTGTTGGGCAGTGGGGTTGGCACCGTGAGGCTGTATGATACTGAAGCCAAGAAAAATCTGTATGAAATGTCTATAGACGAAGCTCATCCACGGTAAGTATCACGGTTTTTGCAAGACAGTTCCGTTAGGTTAGATGTTTGAGAAATCTTAGCATTGATAAATTAGAAAAAATGTTTCTCTTAACTTTTTTCTTCTTTCTCCTGAAGATAGTAAGATAAAATAACCTTGCAAAAATCTTGCAAAACTTATTTACAGCGTCACTTCTGACTGCTACAAAGCACTTCCGAAAAATGTTAAATAAATGTCACCTCACAGAAAACTGTAAGTTGTTACTATAATAACGACAGCGTAAAAGAACGAGCTACTGTTACAGAGGTTTAACTGACTGACCAGAATCATGCATTCAGCGGTTTTGTGGCAGAAATATTATTTAATGCGTGTTTGTGCGTATATATCTGTGTGTTTCAGGATACTGTCACTGGCCTGCAGTCCCAGTGGAACATCGTTTGTGTGTTCAGCAGCAGCTCCTGTGGCTCGTTCAGGTGGCATGCCAGAAACAACGCCGCGTCTGACGCAGTCTGTCCCCGGACAACTTCTGCTCTGGGACACCAAGACTGTCAAACAACAGGTAAACAATGTGGCTAATATTCTGGGGTTGCGCTATACTATAGTAGACTGTATTGTGGTATCACAACATGTGCATAGTGGTGGTGTATTGTGCTGTGTGGCTTATTCACACTCATACACCTTCGTTAAAACTGATGTTATTATGATGGGATGATGTATTTTTGATGTAATATAATAGTATTAGAGAGTTAAGTTGTACATTGCACCATCGTGTTGTGTAGCTGCTCTTTTACTTGGAGTCAAGACACTAGGTTGCACTTAATTCTGCTACAGTGTTTGTTAGCTCTAGTGTACATATGGGATTCTGATATACATTTCATTTTAGTGTGTGTGAGAAAGGGAGAGAAAGAGTGAGATTGATTATTTTCATTTTTTTTTCTTCGTTTCTAGCTGCAGTTTGCCCTGGAGCCGGGGCCTGTCGCTGTAAACTGTATTGCGTTTAACCACAATGGGAATCTTCTGGTAACTGGAGCTGCCGACGGCATCATACGGCTGTTCGGTAAGATTGTTATTCAATTATTATTATCACTGTGCAAACCTGTGTGCTAAAGTAGGTTCCTATATTAACTTTCCTATATTAATTAGCAGAGATGGCGGACTCAAGTCATATGACTTGACTCGAGTCAGAATTAAGTCTTGATAATAGTCAAATTTGAGACTTGAGACTTGCTTGACAAATCTTCATAAAGACTCGACTTGACTTTGATTTGACATTCAGGACTTAAGACTTACTTGTGACTTGCACATGTGTGACTTACTCCCACCGGTGTTAATTAGTCATACCTGCTACAACACAATAGAAAACATAGAAGAAGAAATGATAAAAATTGTAATCAACCCCAGCACTTGGTGTTTTACAAGCAGAATAAAACCCACTGATACGTGCAGCTATAGCACATGACTCCATCCCAATGTTGAGCATTTTCACATGAGATTATGACCCTCTGTCTCTGCTATCGATTTCTTATCGACTGCATATCAATCATACTGCACATTAATGCCTTATATATCCATTCCTTTACATCATCACACATCTTATCTGTTCTTCCATGCAGACATGCAGAGGTATGAAAGTGTTATGAGTTGGAAGGCTCATGATGGTGAAGTATATAGTGTTGAGTTCAGCTATGATGAAAACACTGTGTTCAGCATTGGAAAGGACGGCAAGGTTAGTGTGCTAAATCTGCTAGCAAGTTTAGTTATTTTTTACTATTTTAAGATGAATTCCAATCTCTCTTTGAGTCTTTAGAGATCATTTTTGATTAAAGTGCATTTCTGTGCGTCTTAGTTCATCCAGTGGAATATTCACCGCTCTGGAGTGAAACAGTCAGAGTACTCGTTATCTCAGGATGCCGTTGGACCGTTTGTGCTGTCTGGTTACAGTGGATATAAGCAGGTCCAGGTGCCACATGGGAGACTTTTCGCTTTCGATTCAGAGGGACAGCATGTCCTCACATGCTCCAGTTACGGAGGACTTATCTATCGGGTGAACACACACACAACAAGCACACTAACTTTTATCACATTTATCAGCTCCACGAATGCAAATGTGAAACAAAATATCCCACACACAGCAAAACTATCATCATCATCATCATCATTATTAACAGTATTGCTATTAAACTAATAATAATAATAATAATAATAATATAATATATGCAAATGTTTGGGATCAAATTCTCATTTTTCCCATTCCAAACTTTATTATTATTGTTATTATTATTATTATTATTATTATTATTATTATTATTATTAGTAGTAGTAGTAGTAGTAGTAGTTTTAGTATTAGTATTATTAATAGTACTGTTTTTAATTATCATAATAGTAATACTAGTAATAATAATAAATCTGTTCCCTTTAATTCTAATATTAATATTATTTAGAATTTTTCCATATTTTTTATTTAAAATAAGGCTCATTTAGCAAACTCTAATTTCTTGGTTTTAATGTCATTATCAGCATTATTTCAGTGCATATTGTGTTTGTGTGTGTGTGTGTGTGTGTATGTGTGTGTGTGTGCTGCAGTTACAGTTCTTATAAATTATAATCCACCAAGTAAAATGTGTCTCAGTTTCTTAAATAATTATTCTATTTATTTAGATATGTATTATGTTGTATTATAGATATGTTGGGTTTCCAGGGCTGTTGTAATGTACTGATTTTCTAATATTTGACATAATTGTGTGTGTTTGTGTCTTAAGCTGAATAAGGGAGACGCAGGTCTGGAGAATGTGTTGTCTTTGGGGGGCCATAAAGCTCCGGTGGTAACGGTGGACTGGTGTTCAGCTGTGGACTGTGGAACCTGCCTTACAGCATCAATGGATGGCAAAATCAAACTAAGCACGCTCCTCGCACAGAAACCATGACAAGAAAAAGTGCTTACAATGTACAGTCTAATGATCATTTTTATTAGCACCTTTTTCTGTCTTCGTCAGCTTCGTTTTCTTTCGTATCACATTAATACACAAATAACACATTACTGAACTTGAATTTTTGGCCACAGCTTTTCCCTTAATTTGGCGTATGTTATCTAAACAAAATATTCATAATAGAATTTCTGACACCGTTTTAAAGAATTGCGTTTGTCTATGAAAAGGGATGAAATAAAAAGTCCTTGTTAATACCCAAAATTTTAGACTCTACATTTATGTTATTACAACTTATGAATGAAATGCTGTTAAAAGGGTGACAGTGTGTTGGACTCCTCTATTGACCTCCATTTGTTTTATGTAAATTGTGCATTTTCGTCTTGAGCCTCTTCATGATGTTTGATACAAACTTGATCGTGTGAGGACACTAGTTAAAAACAGATCTGAGGACCGGATTTAAATTACTCACTCTTTCCTGATATAAAAGAGTTTCAATTACAAAGACACAAATAACAACAAAACCTCGTACTATAATACAGGGTTTGTCCTACATTTGAAAATTTTTTGGCGGCCGTCAAAACAATTTTTTGTTCCGCCAAAGCCTTATTTGATCTGTAATTGTGTTTTGTGAGTGAAGCTGATGGCGTGACGGAGAGAACGAGCGCAGAACACCCCTCCCCCCACCCACCCCCCGTTTCGGTTATACCTTTATATTACACATAATCGTGTTTTCTCTGGTAAGTATTTAACGCCACATTAAACAGAAAATACTTTCTCATGTTGCACATAAAATATAATGTTACCATGTTCATTCTATGTGTCTTAAAGAGATTTATGTGTGTTTAAGGCAGAGTTATATGACAGAATTTCTATGAGTAAGGAACTAATGTCATTTCACTTCTCCCAAATGCCCAAGCTACTGATTTATCCAAGCCTGGATAAAAGATATGTCTAAATTCTAGTTTTTGAAATCAGATCAATCAAATATTGTGAAGACTACAGAAAATCAAACACACAAACCAAAATCTGTAATGCGAATCAACATTTTTTATTGTACTGTCACATAATCTTGAACAAATATAACAAATTCAAGTATAATATAGATTTATATTAAGGCCTTAAAAAATTTTTTTGGAACGAATCATTGTGATTGTGATTAACTTCAGTCAGAATAAGATCAATATATTTTATGTCATAAGCCAAATCTATGTAGCCATTGTATGTATTTAAGATATGGGCACCTAAAGATCTGGATCCAAACTAGTATAATTTTACACAAGCAATATATATATATATATATATATATATATATATATATATATATATATATATATATATATATATATATATATATATATGTATGTGTGTGTGTGTGTGTGTGTGTGTATATATAATATAGATTTTTGATCTTATGAATGACAGAAATGCATTTTTAAAATTTCTCCTTTTTTTAAAAACAATTTTAAGGAAAATCATTTTCTCATTGCACCATCATTTTATGGCGCAAACCTTATTCACAGCAGAAAAAGATGACGTCATTAAGAGAAGTGTCGTCTCCTGAACCCTGTGGTGGCTCTATTTCAGTTTGGATCCCGCAAATTCCTGTTCCAACACATTTTTGACTCCATCCACCCCATTCTCCCCAGTTCATGCCGTTGCCGGTCAGATGTTCACCTCCAGTGCATGTGAACCTAGAAGTTTTTACATTTTTTTAATTTATTATACAAGAAAGTGGTTTGTACTATTCCTTTAAGGTACTTATATTCATGAAGGTCACTGCAGATGAAAACTGCTACAACATCTTTAAAATAAAATATACTGTATGTATATATAAACAACAACGTCTAAGCAATATTCACAGTTTATAAAAATTACTTCCAGAGCACTATTAAAAAATTATAAACACAGATATAAGCATTTATTTAAACAGCCTTCAAATAAAGTGTCAAATAAACAGCCTTCTTTACAGTTTCTTTTCATAATTAATCACTATTTATTCATTAATAATGAGTTATAAGGAGATATTGGTCACCTTATGTTGTTAGCAGCAGTATCATCACCACGTCCTTGATGGGATTCTACACGTAGCTGAAATGACTGCAGTACACCATTTGGGCACCAAATGTTCTGTGTCCAAGTTCCCCAGCTTAAAGAAAAAAATAGGCAAAAAAATAGACCTTTTATATCTGCTTTCTTCACTGTAATCAGAAGTTTATGATTCACAACATCCCGTTCTGTTTAGCTGTAAACAGCGAGCTCTTGCTGATTACTTGAATATGTCATGCATTAAGATTCTCAGGCTCCTGAAGAACAGTTGTTTTTTTCTCTTGTATCAGATTAATATATTTTGCCCATCACAGCTTTAAATTATTTTATTATTAGCACTTGTTTTGTCAGTGAAAATTGCTGACCCCTATACAATTATTCTTATTAGGCAATTGCTGACTTTTAAATAGATCTGAATGTGATATTATGTGTAAATCCTGGTATTGCCCAAATACAACTGTTGGGCCATTGATTAAAGCCTTTATGATTGATTGATTACTGTTGGGCCATTGATGAAAGCCTTTTTTGAATAAAAGTATCATCAATGTATTCAATGTAAAACCATGGATTTTGTTTGCATGTGAATCTTTACCTGCCAGCATCAGATTGGACTGTTGAATAACTCTGAGGATCCCTTGTGGAGCCCATTGGTTTAGTGCAGTGAAGGGCAATTCCATTTAGAGCTGTGTCATCGCCATCTCCTTGTGCTCGTTCAACCTAGATGACAAGTGAAACATATTACTAAAGTTAATATTCATATTTTATTTAAGAATTATATGTGTTGGAAAGAGAGAGAACGAGAGATTTAGCTACATAAGAATGGCACACAGATATGGAGAAAGAAAGGCAAAAGATAACGACATAGGGACATGTGGTATAGTTGTTAAGACATTGGGCTATTAATCTGATTAAGGACTAATTTTGAAAGTTTAAATCCAATCTAGCTGCCTGTTGTGTCCTCCAACACAAGAGAGAGAACTTACTTATAGAACAGTTTATAAATGAATAATTCTTATACATATTTTATTCAGCAAAATCAGGGTTATTTATAAGTAATCCAGCAAAATGACTTACTTTGAGACTAAATCCTGTAGCATAGGTCCCATAGGGACACATATCTCGATGTCCCCATGAGCCCCACCTCATTCCATTACTAACTTCAATCTTGCCAGAATACGTCCTCTCAACTATCTGTCCATTGCTGACACTCATGAGAACAATCAGAGGCAAAACAATACTGCTCACAAACACCATGATTAATAGATACCTCTTCTAGCTAACCTAGATAAAAAAGTCAGGTTATTAGCTTGTCAGAAGCTTCCTTCTTCAAAAAACGTAATCAAATTCTATTCTAAACTGAAGACACACTGAGACTACTGTAACTGCTTATATGCTGTCACTTCCGCGCAATGCTATTGGTTGCCTAAATTTCGACCCTCCAGTTCCCGTAAACAAATAGACGTGACGCAACATGCGCATGTGTGAATGTAAATAAACATCATATTTTTGGTCATTTACCTTTGGTCATTGATTAAATAAACAAATGAACTCAGCTGTTTTTCAGTAAAACCTTATTAATCAGATAACGGTAATCTGAAAGCACAAGCATCAGAGTACTTTATTCCTCAGTAAAAGAATCTTAAATTGGGATAACCTTGTGGAAAGTGAACCACAGTTTTTTAAGCATACACATTCCTGACTTTGTTTGAATACATTACATTTAAAGACTCAGTGGGAACATCTTATGAACATTCTTTGTATTTTGAATGGTTACTCAAGTTAAGGAGATACCCTAAACCATAACCTACCTTATGGCAAGTAAAACAATCATTATAAAGAAGTATGAAATAAGGCTGGACACCAACAAGGAAATAGAACATTTTATACATTTTTACCTGGCCTAAAAATGGTTAAATATTCATCAATATGAACGACAACATCAGTCTTGTTGATAGACACATATACATTTTTTTGGCCTACTTTGTAAGTATTTGTGAAGAGAGATTTAAGAACCTTTCATCCTCACATGGAAATACCAGTGAATGTAAGACTATGCCAAAATTCTACTTATTCCATAATATAATTGAATTTAATTATTTACTTTGAGTATTTTTTAAAATGGATTCTGATCTTGTTTTCTATATCATTACAGAAGAAATTCTATTTTAAAGAACCTTACCACAGAAAAAAAAATGTGAACATATTTCTTAAGATTACACGGCTGATAAGCTCTTTATACAGAACAATAATTATTTCAAATGAAGACAAAAAAAACTTAAGAACATGTTTGAAGAGCATATTTTATTTTGTTGAGTAATTCAAAACAGAATTCAATTAAAGCACAGAAGAACAGCTTAACAAACATAACTAAATCATCAGTGAGAACATTTTAGTGATTATTAATATCATTATCCTATAATTCACTCGCATGTCAGATTTCATGAGATATAAAGAGAATGTTTAGTTGTAGTTGTTCTTGTTTGTGTTCTCGTCTCATAAATTCATTCTGAAAAACAGGAAAATATCAACATGAGTTGAATGTGTCAATTTCCTTTTTCTGCAGCCATCTGAATAGAATTCTTTTGTTATCCATATTTGGTTAAAATTATACCTCAGTAGCAGCAAAAGAAGTTAACATCATTAAGACTGGTGTCATCCAATATGCCCTGAGGTGACTCCACTCTTGTTCGGATGCCACAAATCCCAGTTCCACCACAAAGTGAGCTCCAGGAACCCCAGGTACCCCAGTTCATACCAGCACCTTGTAACACTTGGCTTCCAGAGCATTGGAACCTAGAGTTTTATGTTACAAAAACATTTCTTATAATCCTTTTAATTCAAATTTCTTTTTTAAACACATGACCAGTGCTCTGACATGTTGACAAGCCATCAAATAATCACTTATAGCTTTTTATTCCAGTAATACATTTAATAAGAAAAATGTGTGAAGTGTTACCTAATTATAGTTACAAATCAAATGATTAGTGAGTAGCAGCTTCATCAAACCTGTTAGCTTTTTGTTATTTACATGAGATGATATTGGATGTGTGGTTTATTGTGAGTTACTAATTACCTTACGTTGTTGGCAGCACTATCATCAATTAACCATCCCTGATAACTCTGTACTTGCAGCTGGAAAGCTTTCAGTACTCCACTACGGCACCAGAGAGGCTGTGTCCAAGACCCCCAGCTATAAAAAACAACATTTAATATTAACACCAACACCACCACTATCACTACTTCTACTTCTATTTCTACTACTACTAATAATAAATATTATTATTTGTTATAGGTATATATTGTTGTTGTTGCTGTTGTGCTGAAAAAAAAATGCTAAATGTTAAATAAATAATTCAACATATTATGTTTTAATGTTTTAAATGTATGTTTAATGTTTAAATGTACCATATGACCTTTCTATGGTTTTCTATTTTGAATTTTGACACTGAATAATCTTGTACCTTTTGCAGGCCTTGAAAGTCTGTTATCTATGTATATAATATTCAGTACATGTATGCCTTGTTTTTTTTTGTTATATGCACATACACAATGTGCATGTGTGTGTGTGTGTGTGTGTGTGTGTGTGTGTGTGTGTGTGTGTGTGTGTGTGTGTGTGTGTGTGTGTGTGTGTGTGTGTGTGTGTGTTTTACCTTCCTACAGCAGAACTGATAGTTGAGTAGCTCCCAACAATACCACTGGGACCAATGGGTTTAGAGCAGTGAAGAGAAATTGCATTTAGGGCTGTGTCATCTGTCCAAATTCCCTGATATGGTTGAACCTGAGAAATAAACAAACAAACATAAAACTACTTTAGTAACTGAAAATTATTTGTTAAGTAAATCTCCCATATTTTCATGAAAATTTAAACTGTGCCCTTTACCCAAACTACACAACTCTGTATTATGTTTATTGTTACAATCTGTGGTCCACTGGAATAATTCAGCACCTCTTTGCTTTAAATACATGGCTTAATACATTGTGACTTTGACTTTACAATTTATTTCACTTGTACAAATATAGATCATTTTAGTTGCACCACAAATAAGCTGTACTTACCTTGAGGCTAAAGCCTGTAGCATAGGTGCCTGTAGGACACTTCTCTGAAATTCCCCATGTTCCCCAGATCTGTCCGTTATTCACAGAGATCGAACTGGGAAACGGCCCAACAATTCTGCTTTGTGTATCGTTGACACTTGCACACTCTCTGAAGGAAAGCATGAGCAGAGGCAAAACAAGCACAAAATACATTCTTTTGGATACAGCTGAAAATAAAGTGAAACTGTTATCAGGTAATCAGAATGATTCTCCCTGCAAACGTGCTCAGGCTGACAGCAGATGCTTTCTTGTTTATATACAGTCTACCTACCCATTCGGTGCAAAGTATTACATAAGTAATTACTGTAATTATCATATTTTACCCCTCAAATATTTGGAATTAATCCAGTGCACAAATATTAAACTGGTTTAATTTAATTAGTTCAATTTAAATCACGTTTAAAGTAATAACAAATATTTTACAGATTAAAAAAATTTTTTTGAGCAATAATTTGATTATGTAAATAAAAAATAATCATTAAATAATACATGTTTGCACATTGGTACAGGATCACTGCTGTTTAGGTGTGAATTAATGTGTGTATGTGTGTGTATGCCCTGCAAAGGATTGGCATAATATCCCTACAATCTAATCCAAACAAATAAAATTGAAATGAATTGAGTTAATTATGTTTATCAGTCACAAATATTGCTTTTTAAATCACTGCCTGCTTACATACAGTAAGGTTTGACTTGCATTTCTGTTACAATTCAACAATTTAGTGAATCATTTTGTTCTGAATGTATTTTGTCAAAACTGAAATTTGAAATGTATTTAAAGATTTGAGATGTGATACAAACACAAACACGTATAATAACGATTCTTGAATTGTGTCATTGTTTTAGTTGTCAGCTTTTTAATCACTAAATTATTCATTACTTGTATTACTACTTATTTATTAACTGTATTACATAATAGTGTGCCAATAATTAGTATTTATATTAATAAAATCTATTATTTCTAATTCTTCCCCTGCTTATTATTGTTATTATTACGTATAAAACATAAATATAATATATGTACATAAGCATACAACATATTTAGATTCATTATGTTTAAAGCATATAATAATCTTTCATACTGTATTATTTAAGAATACTGTATTTACCGTACTTAACATTTATATAACACAAGGAAGGATAATGTATATAAATACAAGGGAGTTTCTCTGCTGTCCAGGGTATGATTAGATATAATTGTTGAGATGTTTGAGACACACACTCACACCCACGCAAAAACACAGAGACAAACAAAACAAAAGTAAAAGTAAAATTTTCCTTGCTAAACCTTTCCTTGTTCATCAGATCACTAAGTAAACAATAATAAATTAGACAAGAATAAACTCCTCGAGAGAGGCTGGACTCTCTACTACTCTGGAGTTTCCCGCAGTGAGAGGCGACGGGCTGGTGCGCGTTTGCTCATAGCCCCCCAGCTCAGCAGCCATGTGTTAGAGTTCACCCCGTTGAACGAGAGGGTCGTTTCCCTGCGCCTTCGGGTCGGGGAGAATTCTCTCACTGTTTTTTGTGCTCATGTGCCAAATGGCAGTGTAGAGTACCCGACCTTCTTGGCGTCTCTGGGAGGGGTGCTAGAAAGTGCTCCGACCGGGGACTCCATCGTTCTATTGGGGGACTTCAATGCTGACGTGGTCAGCAACAGTGACACCTGGAGGGGCGGAACGCCCCCTTCCCCCGACCTGAACCCGAGTGGTGTTCTGTTACTGGACTTCTGTGCTAGTCACAGTTTGTCCATAACGAACACTATGTTCAAGCATAAGGGTGTCCATCAGTACACATGGCACCAGGAAACCCTAGGTCGGAAGTCGATGATCGACTTTGTGGTTGTTTCATCTGACCTCCGGCCGTATGTCTTGGACACTCTGGTAAGGAGAGGGGCGGAGCTGTCAACTGATCACCACCTGGTGGTGAGTTGGATCCGATGGCGGTGGAGAAAGTTGGACAGACTTGGCAGACCCAAACGTACTGTGAGGGTCCGCTGGGAACGTTTGGCAGAGTCTCCGGTCAGAGAAATCTTCAACTCCCACCTCCAGCAGAGCTTCAACCAGATCCCGAGGGAAGTTGGAGACCAAGTGGACCATGTTCTCCACCTCCATTGTCGATGCAGCCGCACAGAGCTGTGGCCGTAAGGTCTCCGGTGCCTGTCGTGGCGGGAATCCCCAAACCCGGTGGTGGACCCCGGAAGTAAGGGATGCCGTAAAGCTGAAGAAGGAGTCCTAGCGAGCCTGGTTGGCTTGGGGGACTCTGGAGGCTGCTGATAAGTACCGGAGGGCCAAGCGAGCTTCAACCCAAGTGGTTGCGGAGGCAAAAACTCGGGTCTGGGAGGAGTTCGGTGAGGCCATGGAGAAGGACTATCAGTTGGCCTCAAAGAAATTCTGGCAAACTGTCCGACGCCTCAGGAGGGGGAAGCAGTGCCCTGCACACACTGTTTACAGTGGGAGTGGGAATCTGCTGACTTCGACTGGTGACATCCTCGGACGGTGGATGGAGTACTTCGAGGATCTCCTCAACCCCACCGACATGTCTTCCACTGAGGAAGCAGAGGCAGAAAGCTCAGTTGTGGACTCATCGATCCCCCAAACTGAGGTCACTGAGGTAGTTGAGAAGCTTTTCAGTGGCAAGGCACCAGGGGTGGATAAGATCCGCCCTGAGTACCTCAAGTCTCTGGATGTTGTGGGGCTGTCTTGGTTGACATGCCTCTGCAACATCGCGTGGCTCTGCTAAGGGCTGTACGGTCCCTATATGACCGGAGCAGGAGTTTGGTTCGCATTGCGGGCAGTAAGTCAGACTTGTTCCCGGTGCATGTTGGACTCCAACAGGGCTGCCCTTTGTCACCGGTCATGTTCATTACTTATATGGAAAGGATTTCTAGGTGCAGTCGGGGGCTGAGGGAGTCCGGTTTGGGGACCACGGGATTTCGTCTCTGCTTTTTGCAGATGATGTTGTCCTGTTGGCTTCTTCAAATCAGGACCTTCAGCGTGCACTGGGACGGTTTGCAGCCGAGTGTGAAGCGACAGGGATGAGAATCAGCACCTCCAAGTCCGAGGCCATGGTTCTCAGCCGGAAAAGGGTGGATTGCTCCTTTCAGGTTGGTGGAGAGCTTCTGCCTCAAGTGGAGGAGTTTAAGCATCTTTGGGTCTTGTTCACGAGTGAGGGAAGGATGGAGCGGAAGATCGACAGGCGGATTGGTGTATCTCTCTATTTACCAGTCTATCTACGTTCCTACCCTCACCTATGGTCATAAGCTTTGGGTCATGACCGAAAGGACAAGATCCCGGATACAGGCAGCCGAAATGAGTTTCCTCCGCAGGGTGGCTGAGCACTCCCTTAGAGATAGGGTGAGGAGCTCGGTCACTCGGGAGGAGCTCAGAGTAGAGCCGCTGTTCCTCCACATCGAGAGGAGTCAGCTGAGGTGGCTCGGGCATCTGTTCCGGGTGCCTCCTGGATGCCTCCCTGGGGACGTGTTCCGGGCATTTCCAACCGGGAGGAGGCCAGGGGGGCGACCTAGGACACGCTGGAGGGACTATGTCTCTCGGCTGGCCTGAGAACACCTCGGTATTTCCCCGGAAGAGCTGGAGGAAGTGTCTGGGGAGCGGGAAGTCTGGGTGTCCTTGCTTAGACTGCTGCCCCTGCGACCCGGCCCTGGATAAGCGGTAGAAAATGGATGGATGGAAATTAGACAAGGTAACTTACCCTTTACAGTTTATTGTATTATATATTGTATTTTGTGACCATTAATCTAAAAACATTAATCCACCACAAAAAAACAAAAAACAAAAGATTGTTTTCAGAAAGATTTGCTGGTTGGCAAACTGATGTAATTCAAAAAAGTGGCTTAAACAATTAATGTTGACTGTACTAACACTATCCTGTAGTTTCTGTCACTTAGATATTTAGAAAATATAAATATATACTCTGAATGACAATGTATTTAATCAGTCAAAACGTTTTTCTTAATGTTATAAAACACAAACACACACACACACACACACACACACACACACACACACACACACACACACACACAATAAATATATATAAATATATATATATATATATATATATATATATATATATATATATATATAGTTCTGTGGAAGTATTGGAACAGCAACGCCATTTCATTTGTTTTTCTATTTTTCTATACACTGAAGATGTTAGGGTGTGAGATAAAAAGATGAATATGAGGCAATAGAGCGGAATTTCAGCTTTAATTTCCTCATGTTTACATCCAGAAGTGTTGTTGATTTGTTTGGTAAGTCAGTTTAAACCCTGATTTAGATTTAGGGCTCAAAACGTACTAAACAGATTTAGGGGTTTAGAAAAAAATAAGGAAACGAAACCTGGATTTCTGCTCTGGTGTGTCATGTTCTCACAGTCTTCTCATAATCGCTTGATGCACTCACCAACACATTCAGTGGGAAATGTCTGATATATAATAAGAATGATATACAAAGGGATTAATTATAATTATAATTATGCTTCAGAAATGTTTCCTTTAATCATGCAGCTAAATCTAAACAGAAAGTAAAACTAAATAAATGATCATGAATCCAGAAAATAAAATAATAATACCTCCTTTATGAATATTACCCACATTCACTGTTACATTTGAATTGGTAAATTTCAAAATTGAGTTTTGGTTGTTCCGTAATTCACATAATTTAGCAACAGAATCAATGTAGTTTGGGCAGCCAGCAAATTGACTTAGAATTATAATCACAGTTTATTCCATTGTTTATTTCAACTCTAAAATACGAATTTTAAAATAGAAAATATTTTGAATTGTACAAAACAATGTTACAAATGATTAATTATGCAGAATTGCATGGTGTTGGTAATGTGATAGCTCTTAAGGATCCCAGAAAAAGGACAAAAAGATCAAAAAGGGTTTAGTTACATTTGTGTTTGCTTTCCTGTCAGGAAGTTTCAATGTTTTTAGAAATTGGAAATAAAAATCACTGCTGAATATTTCTGAATGTTCTGAATTTGTTGCTGAATATAATACTTTTTATGTTTGCAAAAGAATAAAGGAATAAACTGTAAAAAGTAAGTCAGTTTAGAGCCCCATTTAGATTTAGGGCTCAAAATTTACTAAACATATGTAAGGGTTTAGAAATAAATATAAGGAAATGCAAGCTGAAATTCTGCTCTGGTATGTCATGTTCTCACAATCGCAATCTCACAATCTCACAGTCTGCTCATAATCGCTTGACGCACTCACCAACACATTCAGCAGGAAATGTCTGATATATAATAAGAATGATATATAAAGAGATTAATTATAATGATTATAATTATGCTTCAGAAATGTGTACTATGTTTCCTTTATATGTGTCAGGGAGTCTTTTTAGAAATTGCCGCTGAATATTTTCTTCTTTTTGTACATTTACAAAGTAAAATTAACAGGAAATACAAGGTAATAATTTAAAAAGCTGTATAAATATTACAGTATAATAAATATGAATGTACATTTTCTTTTTGGTGAACTTGGTAGATAATAATTGTAGGAGCCATGTTAGGTGTATGTCATGTGACTGCGGGAGTTAGTAATTACGTAAGGTTAAAACACCTGTGTGTGGCTCTGGAAGCATGTGGGGGTGAGTGTAGGAGTGTAGGAGCACACATGTTTTTCAAGTGGATGGAGAATAAACAGCAAACTGCAAGGATGATTAACGTGTCACGAATTTATTGCTCCCCACTCAGCTCCTCGGTGACTTTAAGATCGCTGTGCCGCTACAATAATAATAATAATAATAATAATAATAATAATAATAATAATAATAATAATAATAATAATAATAATAATAATAATAATAACAATAATAATAATAATATATTGATGAATAAATAATGATTATTTTCTTCTTTTTGTACATTTACAAAGTAAAATTAACAGGAAGTACAAAGTAATAATTTAAAAAGCTGTATAAATATTACAATATAATAAATATGAATGTACATTTTCTTTTTGGTGAACTTTGTAGATAATAATAATAATAATAATAATAATAATAATAATAATAATAATAATAATAGCTACTAACCTATTATTTTAATACTAATTAATTTAAATCTCTATGGTTAATTCTCCGCAGACCACTTGAAGGAATTCTCTGCATCTTCTTCATCTGTTGATGGTTTCATTTCCCCTTTACGATGCTTTTGATTTGTGTGTTCACATGTTTCAGTGCTTCACTGTTTCTTTGTCAACATTTTGTTGATGCCAGATTTGTTATCATATTGGTATAGTCTTTTCCCTATTGTTTATGTTTTGCTAAAGTACACAGTTGCATTATGCTTATGAATTGTGAGTCATATAAATATTTCATATAATTGCCACATACATTTAATCTTTAACTCTGCTTTGACTGGCTGAGCTCTCCATGCTTGTTCTGCCCCAAAAGCACGCTGACACACTGTAGAGGTTAATGGCCACCCAGTGTCTGCTCTCCTGGATTCAGTAAGCACCATTACACTGGTGCACCTGACACTTTGATCTCAACCAGTTAAGATGGCAAGGACGGTCTAAATTAGAGGCTGGATGGCAAAAAGGCTGCCAAAAACACGTTCATCTTTTCCTGATCCTGACTCCTTTTCCTCACTACACTTGGACTCGGCCACAGACACATTCTTCTCCTCTCTATCCTCAACCATGTCCTTTGCAATCTGTCCACTAAACTTTCTCTGCAATCTGTCCCACTAAGCATGGGAATGGTTTGCATCCTACCTGGAAGTTCACTCATATTAGTTAACATGGAAGGGAGTGACATATGCTCCATGCAGATACTCCACTGGTGTCCCACAGGGCTTGGTACTTTGTCCTCTCCTTTTCTCCCTGTATACTCACTTTCTTGGTAAAGTTATTTTCTCACACAGGTTCTCTTACCACTGCTATGTTGATGATCCTCAACTTATCTTCTCCTTCCCACACTCAGATACCACAGCTTCTGTTCGGATCTCAGCACGTCTGCCAGACATATCATCGTGGATGATTGCTTATCAGTTGAAGCTCAATCGCAGCAAAACTGAACTGCTGATCATCCCAGGTGATTCATCCCCAGGTCAATGCAATATCCCTGCATAATGATCTGATCTCTGCTTCAGTTACAGCTTGGGGTAACCATGGACAATCAACTGTCCTTTTTCTCACATGTTGTTGATGTGGACGCAAATTGTCCTCTGCAAATGGTCCAACAAGATGACTCTCCTCCCTTCCTCTTCAGCCACTGAAGCCAGCAAAGCCAGTGCAGCCAAAGTTTGATGTTTTTTTTTTCCTCTAGCAAAATAAAGACTTTTTGTTGACTTATTCCCTGTCTCTGTGCTATTCTGTTTTCTCCTGCTCGGAACATTGCAATGTGTAGGTAAATAGAAATGACCTATTTACCTTTGGAACTTCCTGCCTTTTAAAAGAGGGTACTGTTATTAAATCAACAAATAAACTCAGCTGTTTTCCAGTAAATCCTTAGTAATTAGATAATGGTAAACTGAAAGCACAAGCATCAGTGTACTTTATTCCTCTGTAAAATAATCTTAAATTGGGATTACCTTGTGGAAACTGAGCCACAGTTTTTTAAAGAATAGACATTTCTGACTTTGACTGAATATGTTGCCTTGACTCAGTAGGAACATCTTACTGTATGAACATTCTTTGTATTTTAAATGGTTACTCAAATTAAGGAGAAACCCTAAACCATATCCTACCTTATGGCAAGTAAAACAATCATTATAAAGAAGTATGAAATAAGGCTGGACACCAACAAGGAAACAGAACATTTCATATATTTTTACCTGGCCTAAAAAATAGTTAAATAATCATCAATATGAACGACAACATCAGTGTTGTTGATAGTCAAATATATATAGAGAGACAAACAAGACAAAAATAACAGTAAAAGTTTCCTTGCTGAACCTTTCCTCATTCCACAGATCACTATGTAAACAATAATAAATTAGTACAACAAGTACTACAAAAAAAAATAAAATAAACAAGTACAACAAAAAAAAACAAAAAATTGTTTTCAAAAAGATTTGCTGGTAATTCAAAAAGGTGACTGTACTAACATTATCCTGTAGTTTATGTAA
The DNA here is from genome assembly GCF_022655615.1 of Tachysurus fulvidraco. Classification (NCBI taxonomy): domain Eukaryota; kingdom Metazoa; phylum Chordata; class Actinopteri; order Siluriformes; family Bagridae; genus Tachysurus; species Tachysurus fulvidraco. The sequence continues at coordinate 16,959,272 of NC_062538.1, forward strand.
TTTAGATATTTAGAAAATAAAAATATATACTGTGCATGACAATTTAATTAATCAATCAAAACATGAATATGAGACGATAGAGCAGAATTTCAGCTTTAATTTCTTCATGTTTACATCCAGATGTGTTGTTGATTTGTACTAAACAGATGTAAGGGTTTAGAAATAAAAATAAGGAAATGCAAGCTGAAATTCTGTTCTGGTGTGTCATGTTCTCACGGTCTTCTCTTAATCGCTTGACGCACTCATTAACAATTTCAGAGGGAAATGTCTGATATATAATAAGAATGATATATAAAGGGATTAATTATCATTATAATTACGCTTCAGAAATGTTTCCTTTAATCATGCAGCTAAACAGAAAGTAAAATAAATGATCATGAATCCAGAAGATAAAATAATAATACCTCCTTGATGAATATTACCCACATTCACTGTTACATTTGAATTGGTAAATTTCAAAATTGAGTTTTGGTTGTTCCGTAATTCACATAATTTAGCAACAGAATTAATGTAGTTTGGGCAGCAGATTGCCTTAGAATTATAATCACAGTTTATTTAATTGTTCCTTAAATGTATTGTACAGAACAATGCTGCAAATGTTGATTAATTATACATAATTACATGATGTTGGTAATGTGATGGCTCTTAAGGAAAAAAAGATCAAAAAGGGTTTAGTTACAGTACATCTGTGTTTGTTTCCCTGTCAGGAAGTTTCAGTGTTTTTAGAAATTGGAAAACAAAATCGTTGCTGAATATTTTCTTATTTTAGTCAATTTACAAAGTAAAAATAATTATTTAAAAATCTGTATGAATATTATAATAAATATGAATGTAACATTTCTATTTGGTGAACTAAATAGCTAATAATAATAATAATAATAATAATAATAATAATAATAATAATAATAATAATAATAATAATAATAATAATCATATAAACAACAATATAATATTGTTTGTGTATGCAAAGAAATAAAGGAATAAACTGTAAAAAGTAAGTCAGTTTAGAGCTCCATTTAGATTTAGTGCTCAAAACGTACTAAACAGATATAAGAGTTTAGAAATAAATATAAGGAAATGAAATCTGAAATTCTGTTCTGGTGTGTCATGTTCTCACAGTCTTCTCCTAATCGTATGACGCACTATAATAATTAAAGCATTTAATAATCTTTCATACTGTATTATTCAAGAATACTGTATTTACCACACTTATTTATATAACACAAGGAAGGATAATGAATATAAATACAAGGGAGTTTCTGTGCCATTCAGGGTACGATTAGATATAATTGTTGAGATATTTGAGACACACACTAACACCCACACAAAAACACACACATGCACACTCACACACAAACACAGAGACAAACAAAACAAAAGTAAAAGTAAACCTTTCCTTGTTCTTCAGATCACTAAATAAACAATAAATTAGACAAGGTAAATTACTTTTTACAGCAAAAAACACAAAAGATTGTTTTCAAAAAGATTTGCTGGTAATTCAAAAAAGTGTCTGTACTAACATTATCCTGTAGTTTATGTCACTAAGATATTTAGAAAATATAAATATCTACTCTGCATGACAATTTATTTAATCAATCAAAACTTTTTCTTAATGTTACAAAACACACACACACACACACACACACACACACACACACACACACACACACACACACACACACACACACACACACACACACACACACTGAAGGACCGAGGGACGTCCACAGCCGAGCTGAAGGGCCAAGTGACGTCCACAGCCGAGCTGAAGGGCCGAGTGACGTCCACCGCTGAGCTGAAGGGCCGAGTGATGTCCACAGCCGAGCTGAAGGGCCGATTGACGTCCCCCGACACATGTCTTGATGACCAGAGTAGGAGGGAGGGAGGGCGGGAAAGATTTGTCGCCACGGGCCTGCAACACCCTCTGTGGATTAAGTGAGGTCACGTCCTCATCGGACGGAACCGGAAGTGGAGCAGCGTCCCTCAACGAATAAAAATGCGGAGCAATGTCACCGACAAAAGGAAAAAGTCCAGGAAGACTGACGGAACAGTTCAGGAGGAACACGCCGAAAAAAAAGCCGGTCCGAGCTGGAAGCTATCCTGCTGGGTCCAAGTTGGCAAGGAATCATTCTGTCACAACCAGGAAGGAGAGAGACAGACCCATATGCAGGATAGCTTCAAATGAATGGGATTTAAAAACTAATAAATCCAAAACAGTGAAAAAGACAAAAACTAAACAATACAAATGATGAGGAAATAATAAGGAAACACAGACAACACTTATCTAGACACTTATTCACATTCACTGATTCCTCACTGCCATCTGCAACATGGCTCAGTAAAATACACACAACAATTACTGATAATGAACAGGGGCCTGTTTCAGAAAGGAGGTTAAGTGAAAGCTATGTTAACTCTGAAATGAGGGAAACTCTGGGTTTTCCGTTTCAGAAAGGGAGGTATGTTAAACCCGAGAAAGCAGGTCAAGTCAAGCCAGTTTCTGAAAGAGAGGTAACTTATACTCAGAGTCAGTTACCATAGTAACCTACTCTGTGAACCTAACCTGGTCAGAAGCAGGTTTTCTTTGATAAACCCAGAGTTTCTTTCGGTCTCCTTCCCTTTTTTAAAGAGGAAGCGATGATTAAACACCTCATTCACCGCACACATTTCACTTACGCAGAGAGCATAAAAGAGAATGAAATGTCCTTTTATGGACGATCCTGTTGACAAAGAGGCTGTATTAATTCGTAGGGAGTTACATTTACATCAGGAGAGGATTATGAGGCCCAGAGTGGATTTTTTTGTCATATCCCTATGCATTTTTATTTGAGCAGTACCGTTTTTCTTCACAGTCAATAAGATACATTCACAATCTCATCCATCCTTACATTAAAAACTTCAGCCATTTCGGCCGTGCTCTTACATCCGAGCAGGAGGAGGAGGAGGAGGAGGAGGAGGAGGAGGAGATATGAACTTAGATTCTATAGGCTACTCCACATAAAAATGTGAGGAAATGTGAATGTGTAGATTGTTTTATGTGTAAACACATAATATTAACATTACCTACATCACATGTAGGCCTCTCTGTGGCAGCAGAAATGGTTTCTTCATCATCCCCATCATCCTGTAAAGGTGAGCATTCCATAAAGTACACTTTATAATACTATTTGTCATAATTTAAGGTGTATTGAGTAGGCTACTTACAACTACCTGGCGTTCTGTTGGGACAGGAGGCTCCAAGAGACAGATATTACCATGCGAATCTGTTGGGACCAACAAAAAACCCAACCCAAAGTAATATAAATTGAAATATCACAAAAAGTCTATCTAAAAAAATACACATACAGTAGGTAGACCTCTTACATTTTATGAAGGCACTTCTGGAATCTTCTGGAGTGACTGGATCTGATGAAGTCCCTTCAGGAATTCCCTCAGCAATTGGCCTTCCAGCATTCAGGCTCAGGGCCATCTCCTCTGCCTTCTTTCTGTTGGCTGAGTAGTCAAATGAGAATGAACATTTAGACCCATGATAAAAAAATGCTGCTGCACTGCTAGACACTGAATGCTATTTAGTTATTTAATATGTCAAATGTTTGTAAAGCCAGGTACCCTACAAATATTATATGCTCAAGGCTTACCTGATTGAATTATGTTTTTATATTTCATTTTAAGCTGCTGCCACATTCTTTTAATGGCTGCAGGATTGCACCTATACATGAAAATTAAATTATAGTTGTGGTGCACGTGCTTAACTCAGAGTCAGTCAGTTTAGTTGATAAAACTCATTTCAGCTATTCTGTAACCCAGAGTGTTCCATCACAGGGTTTGTTAATTCAGAGGTCAAGTTTAAACTCAGAGTTGGTTGAACCTCCTTTCTGAAACAGGCCCCAGGTGTGTGGAGACAGGGAGGAGTGAACGAAGGCAGGGCAGACACGTGACACAGAAGAACAACAACTTCACATGGCCTAAAGTCCGGGTTGATTCCTGACATAATAATAATAATAATAATAATAATAATAATAATAATAATAATAATAATAATAATAATAATAATAACAATAACAATATAATAATAAACAATATAATAATTTTTGTGTATTCAAAGGTTTGGACACTGATGAATATGCTTTATATTGTTTCTTTTTTTATCATTTTAATTCTGATTTAGATTTTTTATTATCTTGTTATTCACATTTATAACAAATTTCGTTTCAGCCATGTTGGGTATATGACCATGTTAAATGTGTTCTGTCATTTGCCAAGCTATTTTGTCATTTTCCCTGGATTTTGATTCTTTAGCTGTTCACTTTTTTATTCTGCCAGCCCTCTAATAGTCTATTTGTGATTAAGTGATGTGTGTGTGTGTGTGTGTGTGGGGGGGGGGGGGTTACTTGCCCTATGACACCATGTCTCTTGTGTGTCTGCCTTTGAGTGCAGGTGAGGACACATTTGAGCTGCACTCGGTGGAATTGGAGCTGGAGGCTGTGGGGAAGCAGATCCGTGATTTACAGGTGAAGCAGTTCGAGCTGCAGAAGCGGAAAGCCGCGCTGGAAGCTTCCCGGTTGGTAGCTCACCTGTCTCAGGTAAATTCCCGGCATGAAATTACTACTCCCTCCACCTCTACTCCGTGGGTTTCTCTGTCCAGGCCCAACGCACCTGGGAAGCTGCTTGCCCAGGTTCTGTTCACTCCGGCGCCAGGGTACTGCAGACCCTGGGTGCAGCAGCATCGGAAGACACGAGCCGGGCCCCGGTAGAGGACCTCTCCTCCTCCGCCGCCACCGGTCTTTGAAATGCCCACCCGGAACCACTTTGCCCCCCTTCGCGAGAAGGACCGTGACGCTGTGATCATCAGAGACTCCATCGTACACTATGTTCGTGCTACTGTGGCTAAAGTTAAGGCTCGCACTCACTGCTTACCTGGTGCTCGTGTTCTTGATGTCGCTGCACCGGTACCTGGGGTCATGAGCAGAGACACAGAAGCTGTGGTTCTTCATGCCGGCACGAACAAAACCAGCCTGAGGCAGTCAGAGATCCTGAAGAGGGACGTCAACACCATGGTGGAGACAGTCCTCAACACAGAGCCAGCGGCGAGGATCATCGTGTCTGGACCTCTTTCCACGTACCAGCAAGGAATCGAAAGGTTCAGTAGACTTTGTGCTTTAAATGAATGCTTACATTCATGGTGTCAGGCTCAGAATTTACTCTTTATTGATAACTGGAATGTTTTCTGGGAGTGTCCTTGGCTGTTCCGGTCTGATGGCCTGCACCCCAGCAGAGTTGGAGCGGAGATCCTCTCAGACCACATCTCCAATGCACACCTTCTGACTGGTAAACTACAATTTAAATCTAAATTTCAATAGCTATCCTTCACCTCATCACACTGATACAAATGCACACATAGCTAATCCTATAGAAACTTTGTCTGTTCACTGAGTAGTGAGATCAAAAAGTAAATGCATGAGAAGTTCTTGAAATAATCTCACAATTAGACCATAGAAATTCCAAAGAAACAAACAAAAACAGTTCCTAAAGTTTTGGCTTCTGAACATTAGATCACTTGCACCCAAAGCATTGTAAATGAAATCATCTCAGAAAATAGCTTCACTGCACTCTGCCTTACTGAAACTAACTGGAATAAACCAAATGGTTACATCGGTATAAGTGAGTCTACACCATCAGGATACTATAAGCATGAGCCTCGTCAGACTGGTCGTGGATGTGGTGTTGCCACTATCCTTAGTGATTTCCTTACTGTTACCCAGATAACACAGTGTAGATTTAATTCTTTTGAAGTACTTTTTCTTAATGTTACACTCTTGCACATGCATATGAAAAAGTCCCTAATGTCTTTTGCTATAATGACCGTGTAAAAACCACCAGGGCCCTACACTGATTTTCTTAGAGAATTTGCAGATTTTCTTTTGGACCTATTGATTAACTTTGATAAAGCATTATTTGTAGGAGACTTTAACATTCACATTGACGATACAAACGATGCTTTAGGACTCACATTTATGGACCTACTAAACTCATTTGGGCTTAAACAAAACATCACTAGAGCAACTCATCGTCTTAATCACACACTAGATTTAATAATATCACACGGAATAGATGTCACTGATATAGATATCATACCTCAAAGTGATGACATCACAGACCATTACCTCATTACCAATGTACACACTACCTATAGAGCAGACTAACTGTGTGTCACCACGTTATCGACTCGGTAGAACAATTATTCCGACCACTAAAAACAGATTCACAAATAATCTGCCTGACCTGTCTGGACTTCTTACTGTACCCTTAAACACAAACGATCTAGATGTAAAGACTAACAGCATAGGCACTATATTAACTCGCACATTAGACACTGTTGCCCCCAAAAGAGAGTTAGAGACAAAGCACCTGCACCATGGTATAATAGTCATACTCACACCCTCAAGAGAGAAACCCGTAACCTCGAGTGAAAGTGTTAAAAAACTAAATTAGAGGTTTTTATAATAGTGTATAAGGACAGAATTTCCAGCTATAGACAGCTGCTAGGGCTGAGCACCTGAGCAAACTCATAGAAAATAAGCAGAACAATCCCACGTTTTTATTTAGCACAGTGGCTAGATTAACAAAAAAAAAACAGAAATCTGAACACACTATTCCATCACAGTTCAGTAGTGAGGATCTTATCTGATAAAATTAAAAGCATCAGGAACAAAATAGGAGATGTACAACATGTGACCCAGTCTCACCTAAAGCTCTATACTCACAACCACAGTGCTTTGAAAAGTACAGGACAGGAATAATCAGATAAGCTTATTACTACAGCTAGATTAAATTATCATTAATATAAAAATATTCACAAGACAGAGACCAAATCAATAAAAGTTATTTTTATTTAGTATTGATATTGCATTAATATTTTGTTTGTGCTATCAACTCTGGTAATAAGAATAGTGACATTTCACTGCTTTTGGTTGCCGCCGTTATAGATAAATGCCTCCAGCTCTGACTGCGCGTGCACGCTGCGCGTGTCTGTGCTTCTCCGTAGAGCGCGCGTACGTGCGTAATGCAATCTAGGAGCAGTGATTCGCCAAACCTCCCTTATTGCAGGCGCACACATTTCGTCTGTGTTTATTTTGTAGTAACGAGTAACGAAGATGCTTAGTGGAAATATAACGGAGTAAAAGTGTACATTTTATCTAGGAAATGTAGTGGAGTAAAAGTGAAAGTTGACATAAATTTAAATAGCGAAGTAAAGTACAGATACGTGAAATTTTTACTTAAGTACGGTAACGAAGTATTTTTACTTCGTTACATTACAACACTGTGCTACTTACATACAAGGCTCTTAATGGTTTAGCTCCCATGTATCTAACTAGTCTTCCAGCACGTTACAATCCTTCAAGCTCTCTGAGATCACAAAACTCAGGACTTCTGGTAGTTCCCAGAATATCTAAGTCTACTAAAGGTGGTAGAGCGTTTTCGTATTTAGCTCCCAAACTTTGGAATAGTCTTCAGTGCCAGTAGAAGACAGTGCCAGTAGCTAATTGACGAAAGCAAATTAAATAAAATAAATTTGTTCATTACTGCATTTTGTAATTAAACAATTAATTTACATTTAATTTTAAATAAATTGTAGAGTCCAATTTTTTAATCTAGATTTTTAAATCTTTACAAGAAAAGTACATTTTAAAAAAAATCTTACCATATATTTGAAAATATTACTTAGATTATCAAAGGCAATAAATGTTCAAATAAAAACTACAAAAACACAGAAACTGAGCTGTTGATCATTTTATTTCCTTAAGTAATTCAAAGCTGATTTTCACTTAAAGTACAGGCAAAGGATAACAAATAAGACAAAATCATCAGTGAGTACATTTCTGTAATTAGTGACAGATTGATGAGTTATTATTACACATATAATTCACTCAGATATATGATTTCATGAGAAATAAAGAGATTTTGATTCTTTGTTAAATGTAGTTGTCTTGATTCATGTTCTTGTCATGTCAATTCTTGCTGCAAGACAGAAACAAATATCAAAATGAGGCAAAAAAAATCTTTAGTGTATACCTCATTTCCTTTTTCTGCTTTTATGCTTTCTGAATAAAAGTGCAATGTCGTTCCTTTTGTGATCCAGAGTTGGTAAAACGTACCTTAGTTGCAGCAACTGAAGACGACATCATTAAGGCTGGTGTCATCCCATATGCCCTGAGGCGATTCCACTTTTGTTTGGATGCCACAAATCCCAGTTCCACCACAAAGTGAGCTCCAGGAACCCCAGGTACCCCAGCTCATACCACTGCCTTCCAACACAGAGCCCGTGGAGCATTTGAACCTGGAATTTTAGGTTAGAGAAACATTCCATGTTATCTTCAAGTCAAATTGCTTCATCAAGCAAAGTTATGAAAACGTCCCAACTTTGATCATATCTTGTTAATTATTACTGAATAATCCAATTAAGATTATAGTAACAGATCAAAAGATTTTTAAATATCAGCTTTATAAAAAATGTTAGTCTTATATTATGTATCTTATTTTTTGATAATATTGGATGTGTTTTTTGTGAGTTACTAATTACCTTATGTTGTCAGCTGCAGTATCATCTCCCCATCCCTGATAACCCTCTACTCGCAGCTGGAAAGCTTTCAGTACTCCACTGGGGCACCAAAGGGGCGATGACCAAGACCCCCAGCTGTAAAAAAAAAAAAAAATTAATAATAGTTAATGCCACTACTATTCCTACTACTACTACAAATAATAATGATGATACAAATAACAATAATAATCATCATCTTCATTATTTATATTATAATTATTGTTGTTTTAAAACTCTCCAAAACACTAAATAAATAACAGAACAAATTATATTTAAATGATTTAAATCATGACATTGGAATAATCTTGGTCCAGACACTGAATAATCTTGGTCCAGAATTTAGGTATTGTAGGTTTTCTATCTATATGTAATATTCAGTAAATATTGTATGCCTTTTTCTTTTACCTTCCTACAGCAGATCTGATAGTTGTGAAGCCCCCAATATTATCGGTAGAGCCAATGGGCTTAGAGCAGTGAAGAGCAATTCCATTTAGGGCTGTGTCATCTGACCAAATTCCCTGATATGACAGAACCTGAAAAACAAACAAGCATAAAACTGCTTTAGTAATAAATATTTTTTGTTGAGTAAATTTATTTACAGGATCATTTAAACTGCACCTTTGAATAAAACTACACAATTATATGTTATGTTTGTTACATTTTTGGCCAACTGGAATCATTCAGTTCCCCTTCATCTCTGACTCTGACTTCACAATTAACTGTATTTCACTTGTACAAATAGAGATCATTTTAGTTACACCACAAATAAGCTGTACTTACCCTGAGGCTAAAGCCTGTAGCATAGGTGCCTGTAGGACACTTCTCTGAAATTCCCCATGTTCCCCAGATCTGTCCGTTCATAACAGAGATCAAACTGGGAAACGGCCCAACAATTCTGCTTTGTGTATCATTGACACTTGCACACTCCCCGAAGGAAAGCATGAGCAGAGGCAAAACAAGCACAAGATACATTCTTTTGGATACAGCTGAAAATAAAGTGAAACTGTTATCAGGTAATCAGAATGATTCTCCCTGCAAACGTGCTCATGCTGACAGCAGATGCTTTTATATACTGTCTACCATCCCATTCGATGCAAAGAATTACATAAGTATTGACTGTAATTATCATATTTTTACCCCTCAAATATTTGGCATTAATCCAAGTCAAAACCAGTGCACAAATATTAAACTGGTTTAATTTAATTAGTTCAGTTCAAATCATGTTTAAAGAATGACAAATATTTTAAGATTAAAAAACTATTTCTTCAGCATTAATTTGATTATGTAAATAAAAAATAATTGTTAAGTAATAAATGTTTGCACATTGGTACAGGATCACTGCACTTGGCTTTAGTTGTGAATGAGTGTGTGTATGTGTGTGTATGCCCTGCAAAGGATTGGCATAATATCCCTACAATCTCCATACAAATAAACAAATAAAAATGAAATTAATTGAGTTGATTATTTTTATCAGTCACAAATCTTGCTTTTTAAATCACTGCCTGCTTACATAAGGTTTGACTTGCATTTCTGTTACAATTCAACATTTTAGTGAATCATTTTGTTCTGAATGTATTTTGTCAAAGCTGAAATTTGAAATGTATTTAAAGATTTGAGATGTGATACAAACACAAACATGTATAATAACGATTCTTGAATTGTGTCATTGTTTAGTTATTTAAGTAAATTATTTATTACTTAAAAAACTGTATTACATCATATTGTGCAATAATAAGTATTTATATTAACAAAATCTATTATTTCAATAACTCTTCTTGTCCTTATTATTATTATTATTACATATGAAACATAAATATAATATATGTACATAAGCATACACCATATTTAGATTAATTATGTTTAAAGCATATAATAATCTTTCATGCTTTCATACATTTAAAGCTATCGACAATCTTGCACATTCATATCTTCTTGATCTTCTTCATACTCCAAAACCAACTTAGGTCTTCTTCTTCCACTCATGTCATTGTTCCCTCTGTCCGTCTTGTAACTATGGGGAACAGAGCTTTCAGTTATTCTGCACCTCAGCTCTGGAACTCACTTCCATCTGAACTCCGTAATATTGATCATCATTTAAATCTCAGCTTAAAACTCATCTGTTTAGTTTAGCTTATTCTACATCATGATTTGTAATGCTGGTCAAATTTGTATTTCTATGTAACTATTCTATAACTATATTTTTTGTTATTCTTCTTTTGTACGGTGACCTTGAGTGTTCAGAAAGGCGCCTTTAAATAAAATGTATTATTATTATTATTATTATTATTATTATTATTATTATTATTATTATTATTATTATTACTGTATTATTCAAGAATACTGTATTTACTGTACTTAACATTTATATAACACAAGGAAGGATAATGAATATAAATACAAGGAAGTTTCTGTGCCATCCAGGGTATGATTAGATATAATTGTTGAGATATTTGAGACACACACTAACACCCACGCAAAAACACACACATACACACACACACACACACACACAAACACAGAGACAAACAAAACAAAAGTAAAAGTAATTTTCTTGCTAAACCTTTCCTTGTTTGTCAGATCACTAAGTAAACAATAATACATTAGAAAAGGTAACTTACCTTTTACAGTTTATTTTATTATATATTGTATTTTGTGACCATTAATCTAAAAACAGTAATCCACAACAACAACAAAAAAAGATTGTTTTAAAAAAGATTTGCTGGTTGGCAAACTGATGTAATTCAAAAAAGTGTCTTAAACAATTAATGCTGACTGTACTAACATTATCCTGTAGTTTCTGTCACTTGGATATTTACAAAATATAAATATATACTCTGCATGACAATTTATTTAATCAATCAAAATTAATACACACACACACACACACACACACACACACACACACACACACACACACACACACACACACACACACACACTATATATATATATATATATATTGCAGATATATTGCAGAATTTCAGCTTTAATTTCCTCATGTTTACATCCAGAAGTGTTGTTGATTTGTTTGGTAAGTCAGTTTAAACCCCGATTTAGATTTAGGGCTCAAAACGTGCTAAACAGATTTAAGGGTTTAGAAATAAATAAGGAAACGAAACCTGGAATTCTGCTCTGGTGTGTCATGTTCTCACAGTCTTCTCATAATCGCTTGACGCACTCACCAAACATTCAGCGGGAAATGTCTGATATATAATAAGAATGATATACAAAGGGATTAATTATATTTATAATTATGCTTCAGAAAGATGTACTATGTTTCCTTTAATCATGCAGCTAAACAGAAAGTAAAACTAAATAAATGATTATGAATCCAGAAAATAAAATAATACCTCCTTGATGAATATTACCCACATTCACTGTTACATTTGAATTGGTAAATTTCAAAATTGAGTTTTTGTTGTTCCGTAATTCACATAATTTAGCAACAGAATTAATGTACAGTCGGATAAGCGGTAGAAGATGAATGAATGAATGAATGAATGAATTAATTAATTAATAAATGTACAGTAGTTTGGGCAGCAAATTGCCTTAGAATTATAATCACAGTTTATTTCATTGTTTATTTCATCTCTAAAATACGAATTTTAAAATAAAAAATATTCTGTAATATACAATACAGTACAATGTTGCAAATGTTGATTAATTATACATAATTGCATGGTGTTGGTAATGTGATGGCTCTTAAGGATCCCAGAAAAAGGACAAAAAGATCAAAAAGGGTTTAGTTACATCTGTGTTTGTTTCCCTGTCAGGAAGTTTCAATGTTTTTATAAATTGGAAATAAAAATCACCGCTGAATATTTTCTAACTATTCTGAATTTGCTCCTGAATATAATACTTTTTGTGCATGCAAAGGAATAAAGGAATAAACTGTAAAAAGTAAGTCAGTTTAGAGCCCCATTTAGATTTAGGGCTCAAAATGTACTAAAAATATGTAAGGATTTACAAGTAAATATAAGGAAATGAAAGCTGAAATTCTGCTCTGGTGTGTCATGTTCTCACAGAGATTCTGTTCTCTGGTGTGTCTTCTCCTAATCGCTTGATGCACTCACCAACACATTCAGTAGGAAATGTCTGATATATAAAGGGATTAATTATAATGATTATAATTATGCTTCAGAAATGTGTACAATGTTTCCTTTATATGTGTCTGGGAGTGTTTTTAGAAATTGCTGCTGAATATTTTCTTCTTTTTGTACATTTACAAAGTAAAATTAACAAGAAGTACAAAGTAATAATTTAAAAAGCTGTATACATATTAAAATATAATAAATGTACATTTTCTTTTTGATGAACTTGGTAGATAATAATAATAATAATAATAATAATAATAATAATAATAATAATAATAATAATAATAAACAATATAATAATTTTTGTGTATTCAAATGTTTGGACACATGAATATGGTTTATGTTGTTTCTTTTTTCATCATTTTAATTTTTAGATCTTATTATTCACCTTCATAAGACAAATACTAGTTTGTATGTTTTAACAAAAAGATCTTCCATAGCTACTAACTTTTTTTTAATACTAATTATTCACATAAGAAAAAGACAACATATTTTAAATCTCTGGTTAATTCTGTGCAGACCACTTGAAAGGCATTTCCCCTTTACTATGCTTATGTTTTGTGTGTTCACGTTTCAGTGCTTCACTGTTTCTTTGTCAACATTTTGTTGATGCCAGATTTGTTATCCTATTGGCATAGTCTTTTTTCCTATTGTTTATGTTTTGCTAAAGTAGAAACAGTTGCATTAAGCTTATGAATTGTGAGTCATATATTTATTTCATATAATTGCCACATACATTTAATCTTTAAATCTGCTTTGACTGGCTCAGCTCTCCATGCTTGTTCTGCCCCAAAAGCACGCTGACACACTGTAGAGGTTAATGGCCGCCCAGTGTCTGCTCTCCTGGATTCAGTAAGCACCATTACACTGCTGCAACTGACACTTTAAACAACCAGTTAAGGTGGCAAGGATGGTTGCGGTCTTGTGTACTCATGCCGAGGCACCCTCAGTCTCAGCCGTACTAGTTCAGGTCTGCAGCCCGGCTGGAGAGTGGCCGCATCTGGTGGGGCTCATCCCTGAGCTTCCGGAGCCCCTTGGACATGACTGGCTGGGGTTCCAAGCAGCCATGAGTGCCATCGCCATAGGGTGGAACGGGACACCAAACGGGATGCCGCTTCCCCAGGTGAGTCTCTCTAGGATGCTCACTTATTGTTATGTGTGTCAAGGCAGGCCAAAGGGGAGGGGAGATTTGGTAAGAGCAAAAAGAGGACAATTGGCTGAAACATTGTTGGGGCCAGGTGCTACAAATAAAGTATAAACCAAGGCCCTGAAGGTCGGCTACCTGCCTCGTATTTCCTGGTAAATGGGGGACCTCCTGTACTTCCATAGAGAATGACACAGTGAACCCGGTTCCCCACACCTGAACCGCCCTCCTCTTTTTCAGTTAGGCACCTGAGAATGTCCTTGTTCCACTCTCCGACTGAAGGACTCTCCGACTGGAGTGGTAAACCAGACCCTCAAAAAATGCGATGCCAGATAGTAAAGGAGGACTTCCTCTTTGCTGTCAGGGAAACTCTCCAGGCCTTAAGGAGTTTCACCCCCTTTGGACTCCGGTTTGGACCCCAACCTTAACGACTGTTGGACATGGACCGAGAAGTCTGGGAGGGACAACATTCCTCATTTCGGGAAATTGGTTAACTTTATCAGTGACATGCAGGCCAGAATCAGCCGGGTTGGCCCAATTGTCAAAGAGTATCTTGAGGTAGCCCAGTGAACAGAGGGTGTACAAACAACCTGCACATCCCCAAGAGTTCCAGCTGGGTGATCAAATTATGCCCCTTGTTCTTTCTATGGATATCCATTGCCTCATGGATATCATACTCTTGCACTCCTGGCCCTTTGCAGCAGCCTGGACGATGTCATCATCTACTCCTCCACATGAATTGACCAACTATACCATCTCAGGGAGGTTCTGGAAGGCCTCTGGAAATGCAGAATCACAGAAAATGTCACCTGGGGCGGACCGAGACCACAGTAGAAAAAGTTAGAGGCCACCGACCTTGCTATGGATGGCAAAAGTCTAAGGACACCAATGCCAGGGTAACACGATGGTTTCTATCTTTACAGGTCTTATTGTTCCTGTCCAACATTGCACCAGAAACCAGCATGGCAACACCAAAGGCCTCACACAGTTATGCACTCTGGGGACAGTGACTGCCAGGCAGCTAAAAGGGAACCCTGTGACAGCGGCATGAAAAACAACAAAAAACCTCTCTTTTCCCCCTGCAGCTGTCATAAAGCAAAAGATCAGCACTCAGGCCAGCCTTGCTAAATTAGAGGCTGGATGGCAAAAAGACCGCCAAAAACACGTTCATCTTTTCCTGATTCTGACTCCTTTTCCTCACTACACTTGGACTCGGCCACAGACACATTCCTCTCCTCTCTGTCCTCAACCATGGCCTTTCTCTGCCCTCTGTCCACTAAACCCAATATGACTTCTTGTTCTGACCTTTTAGAAGCGTTTGATATGGAAAGGCTCTCTTGCTACCCTCAGGAGTCTCAGAATTTCTTGGATCAGCATGGGAATGGTTTGCATCCTACCTTGACGTTCACTCATATTAGTTAACATGGAAGGGAGTGACATATGCTCCATGCAGGTACTCCACTGGTGTCCCACAGGGCTTGGTACTTTGTCCTCTCCTTTTCTCCCTTCCTTGGGAAAGTTATTTTCTCACACGTGTTCTCTTACCACTGCTATGCTGATGATCCGCAAAAACAAGACAAAAATAAAAGTAAGAGTTTCCTTGCTAAACCTTTCCTCATTCTTCAGATCACTATGTAAACAATAATAAATTAGACAAGTTAACTTACTTTTTACAGTTTATTTTATTATATATTGTATTTTGTGATCATTAATCTAAAAGCAGTAATTCACAACAAAAAAAGAAAAGATTGTTTTCAAAAGGATTTGCTGGTAATTCAAAAAAGTGACTGTACTAACATTATCCTGTAGTTTATGTCACTTAGATATTTAGAAAATATAAATATATACTCTGCATGACAATTTATTTAATCAATCAAAACATGAATATGAGACGATAGAGCAGAATTTCAGCTTTAATTTCTTCATGTTTACATCCAGATGTGTTGTTGATTTGTTTGGTAAGTCAGTTTAGAGCCCGATTTAGATTTATTTATTTATTACAGGGACAATGCATATTAATAAACATTTCTGTCAATATGCCAGAGTTAGCAGATGGCTATTTTTCACCTGTAGTCCCTAGACAGATGGTAATAGTCACCCTAAAAAGGATAAAAGTAAATAAAAGTACATATTGAAAAAACAATAAGTACTACTGTAAGTATTAGCTATAATGTACATTAGAAACACAAGACGCCAGCAATCAAACAAACATCAGACAAATACATGAACACACACACACACACACACACACACACACACACACACACACACACACACACACACACACACACACACACACACACACACACACACACACACAAACCATCAGGGGCAACAAGAGCAGGTCAAAAACTATGCTAATGTTGACATATGCTAACTGGATCTTAAATGTACTATAGGTGTTCAGGTTTCTGATGTTTATAGGGGTAAGGTTCCACTGAGTAGCAGCTCGAACAGAAAAAGCAGTTTGGCCAAATACACTTTTCCTAAAGGGAATGATACAATCTCCCCTCACTGCACCTCTGGTTCTATGATGATCAGCTCTTCGGATGTTGACAAACTGATGGAGCGGAGGGGATGATAAACCATGAATAATTTTATAAACAAGACATAGATTTGAGAATTGTACCATGTTTTCCCAGCTGAGTAATCTATATTTTTGTATTATTGGACAATAATGAGAAATGTTTGATTTCTTATCCAGAATTTTTACAGTTCGTTTGTAAAGTGATTGAAGTGGTTTCAGAGTTGTAACACTAGCTTGTGACTAAACGGGCAAACAGTAAGAGATATGTGAAAAAATCATAGAGTGCATGTACATTTTTGCTGCCTCAAAATGGGCTCAAAATGGGCTCAAAATGTACTAAACAGATGTAAGGGTTTAGAAATAAAAATAAGGAAATGCAAGCTGAAATTCTGCTCTGGTGTGTCATGTTCTCACAGTCTTCTCTTAATCGCTTGACGCACTCATTAACACTTTCAGCGGGAAATGTCTGATATATAATAAGAATGATATATAAAGGGATTAATTATCATTATAATTATGCTTCAGAAATGTTTCCTTTAATCATGCAGCTAAACAGAAAGTAAAACGAAATTATAAATCTTTCAAGCTGGCAGTTATTAGGCCACTCATTAAGAAACCTAATCTAGATCCTAATGAACTATCAAATTACAGACCTATTTCACATCTTTTGTTATTTCACATCTTATGTCTAAAATACTAGAAAAGGTTGTGTTTGTTCAACTGAGCTCCTTCTTACAGGAGGAGAACAATATCTTTGAAGAGTTTCAGCCAGGTTTCAGGCCCCATCATAGCACAGACACTGCACTTGTTAAAGTTTAGATCCTACCTATCCGATCAATACCATTTTGTAGAATTAAATAGTGAATGCTCCTGTTTATTGCCAGTTAATTATGGGGTTCCTCAAAGATTAGTCCTAGGACCCCTGCTTTTCTCGATATACTGTACATGCTTCCATTAGGGAACATTATTAGAAGACATGGGATTAATTTCCACTGTTATGCTGATGATACACAGTTATATATCTCATCAAAACCAGATGAAATAGCTAAATTGTCCAAATTAACTCAATGCCTTAGAGAGATAAAAGACTGGATGAGCTGTAATTTTCTGTTGTTAAACTGATAAGACAGAAATACTACTTATCGGTCCAAAAAACAGTACACAGATGCTCTCACAATTCAACTTCCATTTAAAGGGATGTACTGTAACTAGTAGCTCGACAGTAAAAGACCTGGGTGTTATACTAGACAGCAACTTGTCTTTTGAAAATCATATCTCCCATGTTACAAAAACAGCTTTCTTCCACCTTAGAAATATTGCCAAGCTGAGAAACATCCTGTCTGTATCTGATGCGGAGAAGCTAGTTTATGCATTCATGACATCTGGACTGGACTATTGTAATGCATTACTAGGTGGTTGTCCTGCATCTTTAATAAATAGGCTACAGTTAGTCCAGAATGCAGCTGCCAGAGTTCTCACTAGGACAAGAAAGTATGATCATATAACTCCAATTTTATCATCTCTACACTGGCTACCTGTTAAGTTTAGTATTGACTACAAACTGCTGCTACTTATGTACAAGGCTCTTAATGGTTTAGCTCCCATGTATCTAACTAGTCTTCTAACACATTACAATCCTTCACGCTCTCTGAGATCACAAAACTCAGGACTACTGCTAGTTCCCAGAATATCTGTCTACTAAAGGTGGTAGAGCGTTTTCGTATTTAGCTCCCAAACTTTGGAATAGTCTTCCTGATAGTGTTCGGGGCTCAGACACACTTTCCCTGTTTAAATTTAGATTAAAAACTCATCTCTTTAGTCAGGCGTACACATAATACATCACATAATATTGTGCTCTATTACATCAGACTTGCACATTTTATGAACAGCAGATATGTTAATACCTCTCCACTGCTTCTCTCTTTCTACCCCTCCCGAGGCATCCAGAAATTGTACGAGCTCCGATCATCTTCCGTACGATGAAGATTTTGGATCTCCACTGAGATGAAGCCGACTCAGTGAATCCTGAGGCATCTAGAGATCTACCAGCTTCAGTCAGACTGCGATACTAAAGAGGAGATGTGAACTAAATGGGATCTTTTGCATATATACAACATCTGTTTGACTGTATTTTTATAATCACACCCTCCAGTGTCACCCATATGAGGATGGGTTCCCCTTTGAGTCTGGTTCCTCTCAAGGTTTCTTCCTTTACCAATCTACAGTAAGAGAGTTTTTCCTTGCCACTGCTGCCTGAGTCACCTCAGACTTGCTCATTGGGGGATAAATACATACACATTGTGAACTAAATCTATCTAATAATAATTTAGAATTTTGTATTCTATTAATCTTAATATTATTCTTTATATTAATCCTTTGTTCTATGTTTATGTTGTGAAAAGCTGCTTTGAGACAATGTCAATTGTAAAAAGCATTATACAAATAAACTTGAATTGAATTGAATATAAAGCAACTAAATATTTTCTTTTTATCTTATCTTTTATCTTTACTGTGGTATTTGTGCACGTTATCTTCTTGTGCCGGTAGCTAATTGACGAAAGCAAATAAAATAAAATAAATTTGTTCTTTACTGCATTTTGTAATTAAACATTTAATTTACATTTAATTTTAAGTAAATGGTAGGGTCCAATTTTTTTATCTAGATTTTTAAATCTTTACAAGAAAAGTATATTTTTAAAAAAATTAACACATATATTTGAAAATATTAATTAAGCTGTTTAGCTCTAGTTTATCAAGGGCAATAAATGTTTCAAATAAAGACTAAAAAACTCACAGAAACTGAGCTGTTGATCATTTTATTTCATTAAGTAATTCAAAGCTGATTTTCACTTAAAGTACAGGCAAAGGATAACAAATAAGATAAAATCATCAGTGAGTACATTTCTGTAATTAGTGACAGATTGATGAGTTATTATTACACATATAATTCACTCAGATATATGATTTCATGAGAAATAAAGAGATTTTGATTCTTTGTTAAATGTAGTTGTCTTCATTCATGTTATTGTCTTGTCAGTTCTAGCTGTAAGACAGAAACAAATATCAAAATGAGGCAAAAAAAAAGAGCTTTTAGTGTTTAAATCATCTTTAGTGTACACCATTTCCTTTTTCTGCTTTTATGCGTTCTGTTCCTTTTGTGATCCAGATTTGGTAAAACGTACCTTAGTTGCAGCAACTGAAGACGACATCATTAAGGCTGGTGTCATCCCATATGCCCTGAGGCGATTCCACTTTTGTTTGGATGCCACAAATCCCAGTTCCACCACAAAGTGAGCTCCAGGAACCCCAGCTACCCCAGCTCATACCACTGCCTTCCAACACAGAGCCCGTGGAGCATTTGAACCTGGAATTTTAGGTTAGAGAAACATTCCATGTTATCTTCAAGTCAAATTGCTTCATCAAGCAAAGTTATGAAAACGTCCCAACTTTGATCATATCTTGTTAATTATTACTGAATAATCCAATTAAGATTATAGTAACAGATCAAAAGATTTTTAAATATCAGCTTTATAAAAAATGTTAGTCTTATATTATGTATCTTTTTGATAATATTGGATGTGTGTTTTTTGTGAGTTACTAATTACCTTATGTTGTCAGCTGCAGTATCATCTCCCCATCCCTGATAACCCTCTACTCGCAGCTGGAAAGCTTTCAGTACTCCACTGGGGCACCAAAGGGGCGATGACCAAGACCCCCAGCTGTAAAAAAAAAACAATTAATAATAGTTAATGCCACTACTATTCCTACTACTACTACTACAAATAATAATGATGATACAAATAACAATAATAATCATCATCTTCATTATTTATATTATAATTATTGTTGTTTTAAAACTTTCCAAAACACTGAAATAAATAACAGAACAAATTATATTTAAATGATTTAAATCATGACATATGGTTTTCTATTTTGCATTCTCACACTGAATAATCTTGGTCCAGAATTTAGGTATTGTAGGTCTTGTATCTATATGTAATATTCAGTAAATATTGTATGCCTTTTTCTTTTACCTTCCTACAGCAGATCTGATAGTTGTGTAGCCCCCAACAATACCAGTAGAGCCAATGGGCTTAGAGCAGTGAAGAGCAATTCCATTTAGGGCTGTGTCATCTGACCAAATTCCCTGATATGACAGAACCTGAAAAACAAACAAGCATAAAACTGCTTTAGTAATAAATATTTTTTGTTGAGTAAATTTATTTGCAGGGTCATTTAAACTGCACCTTTGAACAAAACTACACAATTCTGTGTTATGTTTGTTACATTTTGTGGTCAACTGGAATCATTCAGTTCCCCTTCATCTCTGACTCTGACTTCACAATTTACTTCACTTGTACAAATATAGATCATTTTAGTTACACCACAAATAAGCTGTACTTACCCTGAGGCTAAAGCCTGTAGCATAGGTGCCTGTAGGACACTTCTCTGAAATTCCCCATGTTCCCCAGATCTGTCCGTTCATCACAGAGATCGAACTGGGAAACGGCCCAACAATTCTGCTTTGTGTATCATTGACACTTGCACACTCCCCGAAGGAAAGCATGAGCAGAGGCAAAACAAGCACAAGATACATTCTTTTTGATACAGCTGAAACTAAAGTGAAACTGTTATCAGGTAATCAGAATAATTCTCCCTGCAAATGTGCTCATGCTGACAGCAGATGCCTTCTTGTTTATATACAGTCTACCTTCCCATTCAGTGCAATGTATTACATAAATATTGACTGTAATTATCATATTTTCCCCCTCAAATATTTGGCATTAATCCAAGTCAAAACAGTTCAGTTCAAATCATGTTTAAAGCAATGACAAATATTTTAAGATTAAAAAACTTTTTCTTCAGCAATAATTTGATTATGTAAATAAAAAAGAATTGTTAAGTAATAAATGTTTGCACATTGGTACAGGATCACTGCACTTGGCTTTAGTTGTGAATGAGTGTGTGTATGTGTGTGTATGCCCTGCAAAGGATTGGCATAATATCCCTACAATCTCCATACAAATAAACAAATAAAAATGAAATTAATTGAGTTAATTATGTTTATCGGTCACAAATCTTGCTTTTTAAATCACTGCTTGCTTACATAAGGTTTGACTTGCATTTCTGTTACAATTCAACATTTTAGAAAATCATTTTGTTCTGAATGTATTTTGTCAAAGCTGAAATTTGAAATGTATTTAAAGATTTGAGATGTGATACAAACACAAACACATATAATAACGATTCTTGAATTGTGTCATTGTTTAGTTGTCAGTTTTTTAATCAATAAATTATTTATTACTTAAAAAACTGTATTACATAATATTGTGCAATAATAAGTATTTATATTAACAAAATCTATTATTTCAATAACTCTCCTTGTCCTTATTATTATTATTATTATTATTATTATTATTATTATTATTATTATTATTATTATTATTATTATTATTGTATTATTCAAGAATACTGTATTTACTGTACTTAACATTTATATAACACAAGGAAGGATAATGAATATAAATCCAAGGGAGTTTCTGTGCCATCCAGGGTATGATTAGATATAATTGTTGAGATGTTTGAGACACACACTAACACCCACGCAAAAACACACATACACACCCACACACAAAGAGACAAACAAAACAAAAGTAAGTCAAATTTTCCTTGGTAAACCTTTCCTTGTTTGTCAGATCACTAAGTAAACAATAATACATTAGACAAGGTAATTTACCTTTTACAGTTTATCTTATTGTATTTTGTGACCATTAATCTAAAACAGTAATCCACAACCACAACAAAAAAAGATTGTTTTCAAAAAGATTTGCTGGTTGGCAAACTGATGCAATTCAAAAAAGTGTCTTAAACAATTAATGCTGACTGTACTAACACTATCCTGTAGTTTCTGTAACTTGGACATTTACTCTATATATATATATATATATATATATATATATATATATATATATATATATATATATATATATATAATCCTCTGGAAGTATTGGAACAGCAACGCCGTTTCATTTGTTTTTCTATACACTGAAGATGTTAGGGTGTGAGATCAAGATGAATATGAGGCAATAGAGCAGATTTTCAGCTTTAATTTCCTCATGTTTGCATCCAGAAGTGTTGTTGATTTGTTTGGTAAGTCAGATTTAGGGCTCAAAACGTACTAAACAGATTTAAGGGGTTAGAAATAAATATAAGGAAATGAAAACTGGAATTCTGCGCTGGTGTGTCATGTTCTCACAGTCTTCTCATAATCGCTTGACACACTCACCAACACATTCAGCGGGAAATGTTTGATATATAATAAGAATGATATACAAAGGGATTAATTATATTTATAATTATGCTTCAGAAAGATGTACTATGTTTCCTTTAATCATGCAGCTAAACAGAAAATAAAACTAAATAAATGATTATGAATCCAGAAAATAAAATAATTCCTCCTTGATGAATATTACCCACATTCACTGTTACATTTGAATTGGTAAATTTCAAAATTGAGTTTTTGTTGTTCCATAATTCACATAATTTAGCAACAGAATTAATGTACAGTAGTTTGGGCAGCAAATTGCCTTAGAATTATAATCACAGTTTATTTCATTGTTCCTTAACTTTAAAATACAAATTTTAAAATATAAAATATTCTGTAATATACAGAACAATGTTGCAAATGTTGATTAATTATACATAATTGCATGATGTTGGTAATGTGATGGCTCTTAAGGATCCCAGAGAAAGGACAAAAAGATAAAAAAAAAAAAGGGGGTAAAGTTACATCTGTGTTCGTTTCCCTGTCAGGAAGTTTCAGTGTTTTTAGAAATTGTAAAAAAAAATTGTTGCTGAATATTTTCAAAGTAAAAATAACTGTTTAAAAAGCTGTATGAATATTATAATAAATATGAATGAACAGTTTCTATTTGGTGAACTATATAGTTAATAATAATAATAATAATAATAATAATAATAATAATAATAATAATAACATTATAAACAACAATATAATACTTTGTGTGCATGCAAATGAATAAAGAAATAAACTGTAAAAAGTAAGTCAGTTTAGAGCCCTATTTAGATTTAGAGCTCAAAACGTACTAAACAGATAAGGGTTTAGAAATAAATATAAGGAAATGAAAGATGAAATTCTGCTCTGGTGTGTCATGTTCTCACAGTCTTCTCCTAATCGCTTGACGCACTCACCAACACATTCAGCAGGAAATGTTTGATATATAATAAGAATGATATACAAAGGGATTAATTATAATTATTGTAATTATGCTTCAGAAATGTGTACTATTTTCTGCGAGTAGAGGGTTATCAGGGATGGCTAGATGATACTGCAGCTGACAACATAAGGTAATTACTATGTGTCAGGGCGTGTTTTTAGAAATTAGAAAAAAAATTGCTTCTGAATATTTTTTTTATTTTAGTACATTTACAAAGTAAAATTAATGAGAAGTACAAAGTAAGAATTATTTAAAAATTTGTATGACTATTAAAATATAATAAATATGAATGTTCCGTTTCTATATGGGGAACCTAATAATAATAATAATAATAATAATAATAATAATAATACTAGATTTGTAAAGTTCGTCGTGACAAACTTTGATGTTTGCTTTGACGGTGCAAGTATTCACAAAGGCCGGTGAATTTTGGAGGCAAGTGGACAGAAAGATTGTGAAAGCTACTGTACCGCTAGGGTGCCAATACTTTTGGAGGTGAGTGGACATGAGCATGTGACGTGATCTAAATACCCGTGAGGTAGTTCCCCTCATTGTGCTGAGTGTTTTGATATGTTACATGTCCATGTTGTGCAAATTTTTTATTTCGCTTGTTTTGGGGGCGGGGCTACATGTGACGTCACGTGACGTGTCCAGAATACCCGTGGGGCAGTTCCCCTCAACGTGCTGAGTGTTTTGATATGTCACATGTCCCTTTTGTGCAAATTTTAAATTTTCACGTGTCATCACGTGACGTGACGTGTCCATAATACCCGTGGGGCAGTTCCGCTCATTGTGCTGAATGTTTTGATGTGTCACATGTCCATGTTGTGCAATTTTTTGATTTCGCTTGTTTTGGGGGCGGGGCTACACGTGACGTCACATGGTGTCGAGTGACGTCACCAGAATACCCGGTGGGGTGCCAATACTTTTGGCAAAAAATGGCTACTGAGGGTTTGGACATTTCATGTCAATACTGCAGTCATTATGGGATTCTACTTATTCTACTACATAGAACAGTACATGCAATTCTTAATGTTGGATGTATTGTGTGTGTGAGAGCTTAGAGGACTTTTCGAAATTCCCTATTCAAGTCTATGGGATGTTCGACCGTCGACTACGGGAAAACCGAAAATTCCGTCGGAACTCCAGAATAAAAACTTTGTCCGGAATAAGGTCCTAAAGAACCTGTCCGAGCACGGTGTAAATCGCTCGAAAACTTGCCAAGTTATAAACCTCAAAAGTTTGGGTAATGGGAAAAAAGGCCACTTTGAGCTTCCGTACCGGGAATGCCGGAATTCCGATCGCTTAGAAAAATAGAAGCAACAAACTTCAGACCAGGGTCTGCGACATATCCGAATTTGGTGCATGTGGCTCGAAAGCCCTAGGCCGCATTTTTTTAAATAAATTTTTGTCTAAGAAGAATAATAACAAGATTACCTAGATTTGTAAAGTTCGTCACGACTAACTTTGATGTTGGCTTTGACAAGGCAAGTATTGCTTTTTGGAGGCGAGTAGACATAAGGGTCAGTGTTACTTTTGGAGGCAAGTGGACAGAAAGATAGGGTGCCAAAACATTTGGAAGCAAGAGGAGACAAGCATGTGACGTCATCCAAATACTCCTGAGAAAGTTCCCCTCATTGGGCTGAGTGTTTTGATATATCATATATGATTTTGCATATATTGGGTATGGGGCCGTGGCACAACCAAAAGGCCAGTCAGTATACCAATTTAAACCTTTGTTCAGAGTATCACCCTAAAGAATCTGGCCAAGTTTGGTGTAGATAGTTCTAAAGCTTGCCGAGTTATAAACCTCCATATTTTATAATGGGAGTCTATGGGAAAAAAGGCCACTTTGAGACCCAGTACCAGAAGTACCGATACTCGGATTTCTTAGACAAGTAATAGCAACAAACTTCAGACCAGGGTCTACAACATATCTGAATTTGGTGCATGTGGCTTGAAAGCCCTAGGCTGCATTAAATTTTATAAATTTTTGTCTAAGCTGAAATAGGAAAACAGAATGTTGGCCTCTACAAAGCCAACATAATAATAATAATAATAATAATAATAATAATAATAATAATAATAATAATAATAATAATAATAATAATAATAATAAGCTTATAACAGAAATCAGAATGTTGGCTTCTACAAAGCCAACATAATAATAATAAAAAACTATATAATACATTTTGTGTATTGAAAGGGTTTGGACACTGATGAATATGCTTTATATTGTTTCTGTTTTTATCATTTTAGTTACGATTTAGATTTATCATCTTGTTATTCATGTTTATAAAACAAATTTTCATGTTTTGTTTATAAAACAAAATTTCAGCCATGTTGCAAAGTACAGTATATGTTCAGTTCCCTTTCGAGGGAACTCGACGCTGCGTCAGTGCTGACGCTATGGGAATGCTTCTTTGAGGAAGTTGTGTCTGAAGCTCTGTGTGCACACACGCCATTTAATGGCTCGGAAAGGACACGTGACGGAGTTAATTACTCGCCAGTAAGTCCATATAAGGGCATCTACGTCACGCTGCTCCAGCTTTCTTTGTCATCAGGAAGCGCTCTGTGTATGTGTGTCGTTTGTCTGTCCGTCAATTGCAGGGAAAGAAAAAAAATAGGGAAAGACTAGGCAAAATGTTGCAGTCTAAGCACTTTAAGAGATGCGTGCATCCTTGCCCCCGCTTTATCACGGCGGACGACGCGCATTCTCTTTGTGTGGTGTGTTTGGGAGAGGAGCATGCCCGGTCGGCTCTCGAGGGAGCCGGCTGCGTGCATTGTGAGGGATTCCCTCTCCGCACGCTCCGATCCCGCCTGGCTGTGTTTTCAGCTTCGGCTGCGCCTCGTGGTTCGGGTCCTGCGTCTGCCGAGGCAGCGCGGCGGCTTCAATCATGGGGTTCCCAGGTTGAGTTAGCGGAGGCGGAGCAAGAGACGGGTGTTCCCCTTTCTCTTGCCCTCTCCCCTGACTCCGATCGCTCGGTTTCGCGTTCGGGAGCTCGCGCTGCGATTTCTCCCAACCCGGAAGAGAGCATGCTGCTTTCCGCATCCGGCTCTGAGGAGCTCGATGTCGAAGGGGAGGGGCTTTCCACCTCAGAACGGCCGACGCAATCAGTCGCGTTCGAGGAGCTCCTCGAGGTAATAACTCGGGCTGTTGAGAAGCTGAATTTAGATTGGCCTGAGGAGGTAGTTGGTGTCGCCCATTCTAAGCTGGACGACCGCTTTCTCACTTCAGGCCGTCAGCCACCTGCACGTCTGCCATTTCTTCCAGACCTCCATACTGAGGTTACGAGGTCTTGGAAAAATCCCTTTTCGGCGCGTGTATTTTCTCCAGCCATGTCAGACTATTCAGCCATTAATGGGCTTGAAGACCATGGGTATAGGACGATGCCGAGGGTTGAAGAGACGCTAGCCAGTTATCTCTCCCCTGCATCGCCCGCATGGAGAAGACCTGCCCTTCCATCCAAGCCATGTAGGACCACTTCGGCCATTGTGGGTAAGGCCTATGAGGCAGCGGGTCAAGCGGGTGCAGCGCTGCACACCATGGCGGTCTTGCAGGCCTACCAGGCTGATCTGCTAGCAGAGCTGGATGGCGGTGAAGGGCTGGGACCTCAGGCGGTGTCCGAGCTCCGCCGCGCCACTGATCTCGCCCTCCGTGCCACGAAGCAGACGGCCCGCTCTATAGGCCGTACTATGGCTGCGCTGGTTGCCGTCAAATTAAACTTGTGGCTTAATTTGACAGGCATAAGGGAGAAGGATAAGTCCTTTCTCCTGGACGCCCCAGTTTCACCTCAGGGCTTGTTCGGCGACGCAGTTAGTACTGTCGTCGACAGGCATCAGGAGGTGAAACGCCATTCAGCGGCGTTCAAGGAGTTTCTCCCTCGCCGCGGGGAGCAGCCTGGGCCATCATCTAGCCGCCCCCCCCCCCCCTTCTAGCTCACTCAGGGCAGTGAGAAGAGCTAGTGTGGCGGCCCGAGCCCCCCCGTCTAAAACTAGGGATGCCGGTTCACATGCCCGGACCCTTAGGTCTGTCCTCTCAGCCAAGCGGGCCATGAAGGAGTCCTGATGCCCTATTCAGAGACGCTCCCCCTACTGCCAGCCCCGCCGCCTTTGTCGTTTCGGGGGGCAGTGGGGCCTGTGTCGGCTCCCCTTTCTTGTGCAGATCTTCCCGGGTTCGCGCCTGCCGGTGCGCTGTTTCAGGGCGCCCGGGAGGTCTGCACAAGTTTGACGCCACTGTTAGGCAGCCTGGCAGCGTGGAAACTTCTGCCAGGGGTGTCTCAGTGGGTCCTGAATACTGTGGAAAGAGGGTACAGGATCCAGTTTTCCTCACGTCCTCCGTGTTTCCAGGGTGTGTTGCCCACAAATGTGGGCGGGCACCAGGCGGCGTTCCTCCGGGAGGAACTCCTCTCACTCCTGGAGAAAGGGGCCATAGAGCATGTTCCCCTCCCAGAGCGGGACTCCGGCTTTTACAGCCGATATTTTGTTGTTCCCAAGAAGGACGGGGGGGGCTGCGTCCAATTCTGGACCTGCGGGCTCTGAACTGTACTCTGAAGACTTACAAGTTCAAGATGCTCACGCTCAAGATGATCGTGTCCCAGATCAGATCCGAGGACTGGTTTGTCACGATCGACCTCAAGGATGCTTATTTCCACATAAGCATTCTGCCGGAGCACAGGAAGTTCCTCAGGTTCGCTTTCGGGGGCGAAGCGTACCAGTATCGTGTCCTTCCTTTTGGCCTAGCCCTTTCACCACGCACGTTCACGAAGTGCATAGATGCTGCCCTGGCACCATTGCGTCTCCAGGGCATCCGTGTACTGAACTACCTGGACGACTGGCTCATTCTTGCCCAGTCGGAGGCTATGGCAGCCAGGCATCGAGATGCTGTGCTTGCCCACATGAGGTCCTTAGGACTCAGGCTGAACCCAGGAAAGTGTGTGCTTTCTCCTTCTCAGAGAACCACCTTTCTGGGGGTGGTTTGGGACTCCACCACGATGCGGGCACATCTGTCTCCCACCCGGGTGGCCTCCATCTTGTCGGCGGTGAAAGCTATTCGGCTAGGCCACAGCCTCTCTGTTGCCGAGGCACAGAGGGTGCTCGGACTCATGTCAGCAGCAGCCAACGTTATTCCTTTGGGTCTGCTTCACATGAGGCCATTCCAGCTCTGGCTCAAGGGGGCGGGCTTTCATCCTCGCAGGCATCCCCTCAGGGTTATACGGGTTACGCGCCGTGGGCTTCGTACCCTCCTTATGTGGAAAAGACCCCGGTTTTTGGCCTTGGGTCCCATTCTAGGGGTGTGTCACCGTCGCAGGACTCTTTCGACAGACGCCTCGCTTTCGAGCTGGGGCGCAGCCTTAGATGGCCGCCCGGCCCAGGGTCTATGGGAGAGCCCCTGTCTCTCATGGCACATAAATTGCCTGGAGATGAGGGCTGTGTTCCTAGCGTTGCAACACTTTCTCCCGCACCTGGAGGGCTGTCATGTCCTAGTGCGAACAGACAGCACCGCGGTGGTGTCCTATATCAACCATCAGGGCGGTCTGCGTTCACGCCCCCTGTTCAGGTTGGCGTGGCAGATTCTGCTCTGGGCAGAGACCAGGTTTCTTTCGCTAAGAGCGGTTTTTATCCCAGGGCGTGTAAATCGGGAGGCAGACTTCCTGTCGAGGCAGGTGCTAAGGCCCGGGGAGTGGCGTCTTCACCCTCACGTGGTGAAGCGAATCTGGCAGATTTTCGGCCGGGCGGAAGTGGATTTGTTCGCCTCAGAGGAGTCGACCCACTGTCCGCTGTGGTTCTCCCTCTCTCACCCGGCCCCGTTGGGCCTGGATGCCCTGGTATGGACGTGGCCGAGGCTCCGTCTGTACGCCTTTCCCCCGGTAGCTCTGCTCCCGCAAGTCCTAGCCAGAGTGCGCCACGACCGGGTCAACCTTCTCCTAGTTGCCCCCCGTTGGCCCTCTCGGGTTTGGTTCACGGACCTAGTCTCCCTCCTTTACGGCACTCCATGGGAGGTTCCCGTCAGGAGGGATCTCCTCTCTCAGGCGCAGGGGGCAACTCATCACCCCCGCCCTGAGATGTGGAAGCTTTGGGTCTGGCCCCTGAGGGGGACCAGCTCCTAGACGCAGGCCTCTCAACTGAGGTGACAGAGACTCTGCTGAATGCTAGGGCTCCCTCCACTAGGAAACTGTATGCTCTGAAGTGGAGGCTTTTCCGCCTCTGGTGTGACGAGAACTCTCAGGATCCAGTTCACTGCCCGGTTGGTACAGTGCTGGAGTTCCTGCAGTCTTGCTTTTCTCGGGGATTTGCAGGCTTTGTCGATCGCCCCCGCCTGCCTAGAGTTTGCCCCCGGTATGTCCAAGGCTATCCTGCACCCCAGGCCAGGATATGTCCCTAAGGTGCCCAGGATGGCGGGATGTCCAATCATCCTGCAAGCCTACTTTCCCCCACCCCATGAGTCGGCGGAGCAGGAGAGGCTGCACTTGCTTTGCCCGGTAAGGGCCCTGAGGACTTACGTCCACCGCTCTAGCTCGTGGCGTAACTCCTCTGCCCTTTTTGTCTGTTTTGGGGGCCGGAATAGGGGTAATCCAGTTTCCAAACAGCGCCTGGCGCACTGGGTGGTGGAGGCCGTTACTCAGGCCTATGAGGTGCGCGGTCATGCCTCACCTCTTGGCATCAGGGCCCACTCCACTAGGGGTATCGCCTCATCCAGTGCCTTGGCCAGGGGTGTCCCCATTGAAGATATTTGTGCTGCGGCAGGATGGTCCTCTCCGCACACCTTTATCAGATTCTATGACCTGGACTTGGACCCCACTCCAGGGTCCCAGGTACTGCGGGGCCTATGATGTGCTGTTCCCAGTCTGCTCGTGCTCTCTCACGGCCTCTGGCGCAGTCATCGACTGGTGCGTGGCGGCGTGGGTATTGGCATTCCCATAGCGTCAGCACTGACGCAGCGTCGAGTTCCCCGCCTCATATTTCCTGCTAAAGGGGGGCCTCCTGTACTTTCATAGGTAATGCCACGGTAAACCCTGTTCCACACACCTAAACCGCCCTCCTCTTTTTTATGTTGAGCACTTAAGATTGTCCGTCTACCACTTTCAGACTGATTGTGGGGGGGGTGCCTTTCTTAAGGGCACCTCAGTCGTGGCATTGCCGACCCAAGACTCAAACCCACAATCTTAGGGTTAGGAGTAAAACTCTCTAACCATTAGGTCACAACTTCCCCTTGGCCCGGGAAGCCTGGGAGGGACAACATTCCTCGTTCCAAAAATTGGTTGACTATCAGGGACATGCAGGCCAGAATTGACCAGGTTGGCCAAATCATCAAAGAGTATCTTGAGTCAGCCCAGTTAAAGTAACAGAGGGCCTACAATCGCCCTGCACAGCCCTGAGAGTTTCAGCTGGATGATCAAGTTATGCTCCTTGTCCCACACACAGCATGCAAGTTCCTGGCCAAGTGGTAGGGCCCCTACATGGTCCATGAGAGAGTGGAACATTTAAATTAGTGTCTCCAGCAGCCAGTTAAGCAGACAGACACGCATCTTTACCATATAAACACTATGAAAATCCAAACTGCCCTCAGTACCGCCGGTGGCCACTGCCAATGCCGGATTCTTTCATTAGGCCTCTATGGATATCCATCGCCTCATGGATATCATCCTCTCACCCTACTGGCCCTTTGAAGCAGCCTATCTGGATGAAGTCATCATCCACTCTTTCACATGGGTTGACCAACTATACCACCTCAGGGAGGTTCTGTGAGGTCTCTGGAAATGCAGAATCACAGAAAATGTCATCTGGGGCTGACCGAGACCACAGTAGAAAAGGCTAGAGGCCAACTACTTTGCTATAGATGAATATAGCTAGAGAGACTTGAGCAAGGAAGGGCTGCAGTCGTGGCCTAATGGTTAGAGAGTCTGACTCGTAACCCGAAGGTTGTGGGTTCGAGTCTCGGGCCGGCCATGACTGAGGTGCTTGAGCAAGGCACCAACCCCCCACTACCCCCACCCAACTGCTCCCCGGGCACTGCAGCATAAATGGCTGCCCACTGCTCCAGGTGTGTGTTCATGGTGTGTGTGTTCACTGCTGTGTGTGTGCACTTTGGATGGGTTAAATGCAGAGAACGAATTTTGAGTATGGGTCAGCATACTTAGCCGTATGTCACTTCACTTCACTTCACTGGTATTACTCCCAGGGTTCTTGTCCCAGTAGTCCCAGTAGTTGCACAACTCAGCTATCTGGTAGCCTGAATCTACAACCTATGTCTGATGCAGGAAAGGAAACTGATGGTATAGAAGGCATTTTATCTATTACCAAATTTTTTCCTTTGCACCAGGGGCTAGAATAACCTGCCAGTGCCCCTTCATTAGGTCAAGTGGAAAAAATCTGTGTAAACATTAATAATACATATAAATACACAATTCAAAATTAGTGAACTAAAAATAAAATAATGAAATAAATACATTTGTAGTAAGAAAAGTGAAATACATTATATTAAATATTTAAATACAGATGCTTGAAAAATTTACTGAAGTTTACTGCTCTGTTGTCTCTATAAATAAACACTAAGCAGGTGAACTTGAACCTCAGTTCATTTAAACCTAGATATTGTGTTAAAGAAGTGACAGAACAGTAAGATGGAAGCCTAACCTGTAGGATGGTTATTTGTTTTCATTTGTACAATTCAACTTCAGATTAATCAGCAAATGTCCATAAATATGTTAAACAAGAAATCTTTTCACATGTATCGTGTTTATACATAATGCAATGTTAACATCATCTCATGACATAATGTATAAACACGTTTTTGGTATTAAGATTGTACCTGCCCATTATTTTATCTAAGGAATTATTTCCTAATAGATAAACAAACTAGTTGGCATTTTAAAGCACCACATTTCTAACATCATTGTGAGGAAACTGAAACTAAAATTCCATTCATTTGAATACACTCAAAATGGTCTCACCAACAAAGTTTATATTAACAAGAATATGAATAAAGCAGTAAATAACTTATTTTAAATCTTGTATTTAACTCTGTGTGAAAGCAACAAAATATTTTCTTTTCATCGTAACTTTTATTTTTACTTTGGTATTTGTACGTTATCTACTTGTGCCATTAGCTAATTGATGAAAGCAATGAAAGAAAAGAATAAAGAAACATATATTGGATATTAAGATTCTTAAGGTAGAAAATTGGTAGTGGCCTTTTGAAAATGTGAAATTAAAAAAATTTACAAATTTGTTCATTACTGCATTTTGTAACTAAACATTTAATTTACATTTAATTTAAATTTTTTAAATCATTAGAAGAAAAGTATATTTTAAACAATCTTACCACTTATATTTCAAAATATTATTTAAGCTGTTTATCAAGGGCAATAAATGTTTCAAATAAAAACTACAAAAACAGAAATTGAGCTGTGGATCATTTTATTTCATTAAGTAATTCAAAACTGATTTTCACTTAAAGTACAGGCAAAGGATAACAAATAAGACAAAATCATCAGTGAGTACATTTCTGTAATTAGTGACAGATTGATGAGTTATTATTATACATATAATTCACTCAGATATACGATTTCATGAGAAATAAAGAGATTTTGATTCTTTGTTAAATGTAGTAGTCTTCACTCATGTTCTTGTCATGTCAATTCTTGCTGTAAGACAGAAACAAATATCAAAATGAGACCAAAAAAAGAGTTTTTTAGTGTTTAAATCATCTTTAGTGTACACCATTTCCTTTTTATGCCTTTATGCTTTCTGAATAAAAGTGCAATGTCATTCCTTTTGTGATCCAGGTTTGGTAAAACGTACCTTAGTAGCAACAACTGAATTTCACATCATTAAGACTGGTGTCATCTCCTGGGCCCTGAGGCGATTCCACTTTTGTTTGGATACCACAAATCCCAGTTCCACCACAAAGCGAGCTCCAGGAACCCCAGCTACCCCAGCTCATACCACTGCCTTCCAACACAGAGCCCGTGGAGCATTTGAACCTGGAATTTTAATTTAGAGAAACATTCCCTGTTATCTTTTATAGTCAAATTGCTTCATCAAGCAAAGTTATGAAAACGTCCCAACTTTGATCATATCTTGTTAATAATTACTGAATAATACAATTAAGATTATAGTAAGAGATCAAAAAATGTTTAAATATCAGCTTTATCAAAAGTGTTAGTCTTATATTATGTATCTTATTTTTGTGATAATATTGGATGTGTTTGTGAGTTACTAATTACTTTATGTTGTTAGCTGCAGTATCATCTTTCAATCCTTGTTTACCCTCTACTCGCAGCTGGAAAGCTTTCAGTACTCCACTGGGGCACCAAAGAGGCGATGACCAAGACCCCCAGCTGTAAAAAAACAATTAATAATAGTTAATGCCACTACTACAAATAATATTGATCATAATAACAATAATAATATAATAATAATCATCTATATTATAATTATTGTTGTTTAAAACAACTCCAAAACACTTAATAAATAACAGACCAACTTACATTTAAATGATTTAAATCATGACATATGGTTTTCTATTTCTAATTCTCACACTGAATAATAATGTAGGTCTATCTATATGAAAAATTCAGTACATATTGTATGCCTTTTTCTTTTACCTTCCTACAGCAGATCTGATCGTTGTGAAGCCCCCAACAATACCAGTAGAGCCAATGGGTTTAGAGCAGTGAAGAGCAATTCCATTTAGGGCTGTGTCATCTCCAATTCCCCGAGATGACTCAACCTGAAAAACAAACAAGCATAAAACTGCTTTAGCAATAAATATCTTTTGTTGAGTAATTAAATTTGCAGGGTCGTTTAAACCGCACCTTTGAACAAAACTACACAATTATATGTTATGTTTGTTATATTTTTTGTCCAACTGGAATCATTCAGTTTCCCTTCATCTCTGACTTCACAATTTACTGTATTTCACTTGTACAAATATAGATCATTTTAGCTGCACCACAAATAAGCTGTACTTACCCTGAGGCTAAAGCCTGTAGCATAGGTGCCTGTAGGACACTTCTCTGAAGTTCCCCATGTTCCCCAGATCTGTCCGTTCAGCACAGAGATCGAACTGGGAAACGGCCCAACAATTCTGCTTTGTGTATCGTTGACACTTGCACACTCTCTGAAGGAAAGCATGAGCAGAGGCAAAACAAGCACAAGATACATTCTTTTGGATACAGCTGAAACTAAAGTGAAACTGTTATCAGGTAATCAGAATGATTCTCCCTGCAAACGTGCTAATGCTGACAGCAGATGCTTTCTTTCTTTATATACAGTCTACCTTCCCATTCAGTGCAAAGCATTACATAAGTGTTGACTGTAATTATCATATTTTTACCCCTAAAATATTTGGCATTATTCCAAGTCAAAACCAGTGCACAAATAATAAACTGGTTTAATTTAATTAGTCCAGTTCAAATCATGTTTAAAGCAATGACAAATATTTTAAGATTAAAAAACTTTTTCTTCAGCAATAATTTGATTATGTAAATAAAAAATAAAGTAATAAATGTTTGCACATTGGTACAGGATCACTGCTGTTGGCTTTAGGTGTGAATGAGTGTGTGTATGTGTGTGTATGCCCTGCAAAGGATTGGCATAATATCTCTACAATCTCCATACAAATAAACAAATAAAAATGAAATGAATTGAGTTAATTATGTTTATCAGTCACAAATCTTGCTTTTTAAATCACTGCCTGATTACATAAGGTTTGACTTGCATTTCTGTTACAATTCAACATTTTAGTGAATCATTTTGTTCTGAATGTATTTTGTCAAAGCTGAAATTTGAAATGTATTTAAAGATTTGAGATGTGATACAAACACAAACATGTATAATAACGATTCTTGAATTGTGTCATTGTTTAGTTGTCAGTTTTTTAATCACTAAATTATTTATTACTATAAAACTGTATTACATTATATTGTGCCAATAAGTATTTATATTAACAAAATCTATTATTTCTATAACTCCTCTTGTCCTTATTATTATTATTATTATTATTATTATTATTATTATTATTATTATTATTATTATTATTATTACATATAAAACATAAATATAATATATGTACATAAGCATACACCATATTTAGATTCATTATGTTTAAAGCATATAATAATCTTTCATACTTTCATACATTTAAAGCTATCCACAATCTTGCACCTTCATATCTTCTTGATCTTCTTCATACTCCAAAACCAACTCACACTCTTAGGTCTTCTTTTTCCACTCATGTCATTGTTCCCTCTGTCCGTCTTGTAACTATGGGGAATAGAGCTTTCAGTTACTCTGCACCTCAGCTCTGGAACTCACTTCCATCTGAACTCTGCAATATTGATTCTCTTTCATCATTTAAATCTCAGCTTAAAACTCATCTGTTTAGTTTAGCTTATTCTACATCATGATTTGTAATGCTGGTATAATTTGTACTTCTATATAACTATTCTATTTTTCTTTTTTTGTACGGTGACCTTGAGTGTTCAGAAGGGTGCCTTTAAATAAAATGTATTATTATTATTATTATTATTATTATTATTATTATTATTATTATTATTATTATTATTATTATTACTGTATTCTTCAAGAATACTGTATTTACCATAATTAACATTTATATAACACAAGGAAGGATAATGAATATAAATCCAAGGGAGTTTCTGTGCCATCCAGGGTATGATTAGATATAATTGTTGAGATGTTTGAGACACACACTAACACCCACGCAAAAACGCACACATACACACCCACACAAACACAGAGACAAACAAAACAAAAGTAAAAGTACAATTTTCCTTGCTAAACCTTTCCTTGTTTGTCAGATCACTAAGTAAACAATAATACATTAGACAAGGTAACTTACCTTTTACAGTTTATTTTATTATATATTGTATTTTGTGACCATTAATCTAAAAACAGTAATCCACAACAACAACAAAAAAAGATTGTTTTCAAAAAGATTTGCTGGTTGGCAAACTGATGTAATTCAAAAAAGTGTCTTAAACAATTAATGCTGACTGTACAAACATTATCCTGTAGTTTCTGTCACTTGGATATTTACAAGGATATTTATATAAATATATACTCTGCATGACAATCTATTTAATCAATCAAAATTAACACACACACACACACACACACACACACACAATATATACATACATATATATATATATATATATATATATATATATATATATATATATATATATATATATATATATATATATATATATATATATATATAGTATTGGAACAGCAACGCCATTTCATTTGTTTTTCTATTTTTCTATACACTGAAGATGTTAGGGTGTGAGATAAAAAGATGAATATGAGGCAATAGAGCGGAATTTCAGCTTTAATTTCCTCATGTTTACATCCAGAAGTGTTGTTGATTTGTTTGGTAAGTCAGTTTAAACCCCGATTTAGATTTAGGGCTCAAAACGTACTAAACAGATTTAAGGGTTTCGAAAAAAATAAGGAAACGAAACCTGGAATTCTGCTCTGGTATGTCATGTTCTCACAGTCTTCTCATAATCGCTTGACGCACTCACCAAAACATTCAGCGGGAAATGTCTGATATATAATAAGAATGATATACAAAAGGATTAATTATATTTATAATTATGCTTCAGAAAGGTGTACTATGTTTCCTTTAATCATGCAGCTAAACAGAAAGTAAAACTAAATAAATGATTATGAATCCAGAAAATAAAATAATACCTCCTTGATGAATATTACCCACATTCACTGTTACATTTGAATTGGTAAGTTTCAAAATTGAGTTTTTCTTGTTCCGTAATTCACATAATTTAGCAACAGAATTAATGTATAGTAGTTTGGGCAGCAAATTGCCTTAGAATTACAATCACATTTTATTTCATTGTTTATTTCAACTCTAAAATATGAATTTTAAAATAGAAAATATTCTGTAATATACAGTACAGAACAATGATGCAAATGTTGATCAATTATACATAATTGCATGGTGTTGGTAATGTGATGGCTCTTAAGGATCCCAGAAAAAAAACAAAAAGATCAAAAAGGGTTTAGTTACATCTGTGTTTGTTTCCCTGTCAGGAAGGTTCAGTGTTTTTATAAATTGGAAATAAAAATCACCGCTGAATATTTTCTAAATATTCTGAATTTGCTCCTGAATATAATACTTTTTGTGCATGCAAAGGAATAAAGGAATAAACTGTAAAAAGTCAGTTTAGAGCCCCATTTAGATTTAGGGCTCAAAATGTCCTAAACATATGTAAGGATTTACAAATAAATATAAGGAAATGAAAGCTGAAATTCTGCTCTGGTGTGTCATGTTCTCACAGTCTTCTCCTAATTGCTTGACGCACTCACCAACACATTCAGCAGGAAATGTCTGATATATAATAAGAATGATATATAAAGGGATTAATTATCATTATAATTATGCTTCAGAAATGTGTACAATGTTTCCTTTATATGTGTCTGGGAGTGTTTTAGAAATTGCTGCTGAATATTTTCTTCTTTTTGTACATTTACAAAGTAAAATTAACAAGAAGTACAAAGTAATAATTTAAAAAGCTGTATACATATTAAAATATAATAAATGTACATTTTCTTTTTGATGAACTTGGTAGATAATAATAATAATAATAATAATAATAATAATAATAATAATAATAATAATAATAATAATAATAATAATAATAATAAACAATATAATACTTTTTGTGTATTCAAATGTTTGGACACATGAATATGGTTTATGTTGTTTCTTTTTTCATCATTTTAATTTTTAGATCTTATTATTCACCTTTATCAGACAAATACTAGTTTGTATGTTTTAACAAAAAGATGTTCCATAGCTACTAACTTTTTTTTAATACTAATTATTCACATAAGAAAAAGACAACATATTTTAAATCTCTGGTTAATTCTCTGCAGACCACTTGAAGGAATTCTCCGCATCTTCTTCATCTGTTGATAGTTTCATTTCCCCTTTACTATGCTTATGTTTTGTGTGTTCACGTTTCAGTGCTTCACTGTTTCTTTGTCAACATTTTGTTGATGCCAGATTTGTTATCCTATTGGCATAGTCTTTTTTCCTATTGTTTATGTTTTGCTAAAGTAGAAACAGTTGCATTATGCTTATGAATTGTGAGTCATATATTTATTTCATACAATTGCCACATACATTTAATCTTTAAATCTGCTTTGACTGGCTGAGCTCTCCATGCTTGTTCTGCCCCAAAAGCACGCTGACACACTGTAGAGGTTAATGGCTGCCCAGTGTCTGCTCTCCTGGATTCAGGAAGCACCATTACACTGGTGCACCTGACACTTTGATCTCAACCAGTTAAGGTGGCAAGGATGGTTGCGGTCTTGTGTACTCATGCCAAGGCACGATCAGTCTCAGCCGTACTAGTCCAGGTCTACAGCCCACCTGGAGAGTGGCCGCATCTGGTGGGGCTCATCCCTGAGCTTCCGGAGCCCCTTGGACATGACTGGCTGGGGTTCCAAGCAGCCATGAGTGCCATCGCCATAGGGTGGAATGGGACACCAAACGGGATGCCGCTTCCCCAGGTGAGTCTCTCCAGGATGCTCACTTATTGTTATGTGTGTCAAAGCAGGCCAAAGGGGAGGGGAGATTTGGGTAAGAGCAAAAAGAGGACAATTGGCTGAAGCATTGTTGGGTCCAGGTGCTTCAAATAAAGTATAAACCAAGGCCCTGAAGGTCGGCTACCTGCCTCGTATTTCCTGGTAAATGGGGGACCTCCTGTACTTCCACAGAGAATGACACAGTGAACCCGGTTCCCCACACCTGAACCGCCCTCCTCTTTTTCAGTTAGGCACCTAAGAATGTCCGTGTACCACTCTCCGACTGAAGGACTCTCTGACTGGAGTGGTAAACCAGACCCTCAAAAAATGCGATGCCAGATAGTAAAGGAGGACTTCCTCTTTGCTGTCAGGGAAACTCTCCAGGCCTTAAGGAGTTTCACCCCCTTTGGACTCCTGTTTGGACTCCAACCTTAACGACTGTTGGGAATGGACCGAGAAGTCTGGGAGGGACAACATTCCTCATTTCGGGAAATTGGTTAACTTTATCAGGGACATGCAGGCCAGAATCGGCCGGGTTGGCCCAATTGTCAAAGAGTATCTTGAGGTAGCCCAGTGAACAGAGGGTGTACAAACAACCTGCACATCCCCAAGAGTTCCAGCTGGGTGATCAAGTTATGCCCCTTGTTCTTTCTATGGATATCCATCGCCTCATGGATATCATACTCTTGCACTCCTGGCCCTTTGCAGCAGCCTGGACGATGTCATCATCTACTCCTCCACATGAGTTGACCAACTATACCACCTCGGGGAGGTTCTGGAAATGCAGAATCACAGAGAATGTCACCTGGGGCGGACTGAGACCACAGTAGAAAAAGTTAGAGGCCACCGACCTTGCTCTGGATGGCAAAAGTCTAAGGACAGCAATGCCAGGGTAACACGATGGTTTATATCTTTACAGGTCTTATTGTTCCAGTCCAACATTGCACCAGAAACCAGCATGGCAACACCAAAGGCCTCACACAGTTATGCACTCTGGGGACAGTGACTGCCAGGCAGCTAAAAGGGAACCCTGTGACAGTGGCATGAAAAACAACAAACTCTCTGTCCTCAACCATGGCCTTTCTCTGCCCTCTGTCCACTAAACCCAATATGACTTCTTGTTTTGACCTTTCAGAAGCATTTGATATGGAAAGGCTCTCTTGCTACCCTCAGGAGTCTCAGAATTTCTTGGATCAGCATGGGAATGGTTTGCATCCTACCTGGACGTTCACTCATATTAGTTAACATGGAAGGGAGTGACATATGCTCCATGCAGGTACTCCAATGGTGTCCCACAGGGCTTGGTACTTTGTCCTCTCCTTTTCTCCCTGTATACTCACTTCCTTGGGAAAGTTATTTTCTCACACGTGTTCTCTTACCACTGCTATGCTGATGATCCTCAAAAACAAGACAAAAATAAAAGTAAGAGTTTCCTTGCTAAACCTTTCCTCATTCTTCAGATCCCTATATAAACAATAATAAATTAGAGAAGTTAACTTACTTTCTACAGTTTA
This sequence comes from Tachysurus fulvidraco, assembly GCF_022655615.1. Classification (NCBI taxonomy): domain Eukaryota; kingdom Metazoa; phylum Chordata; class Actinopteri; order Siluriformes; family Bagridae; genus Tachysurus; species Tachysurus fulvidraco. The sequence goes on from NC_062538.1 coordinate 16,999,973, forward strand.
TTTTATTATATATTGTATTTTGTGATCATTAATCTAAAAGCAGTAATTCACAACAAAAAAAGAAAAGATTGTTTTCAAAAGGATTTGCTGGTAATTCAAAAAAGTGACTGTACTAACATTATCCTGTAGTTTATGTCACTTAGATATTTAGAAAATATAAATATATACTCTGCATGACAATTTATTTAATCAATCAAAACATGAATATGAGACGATAGAGCAGAATTTCAGCTTTAATTTCTTCATGTTTACATCCAGATGTGTTGTTGATTTGTTTGGTAAGTCAGTTTAGAGCCCGATTTAGATTTATTTATTTATTACAGGGACAATGCATATTAATAAACATTTCTGTCAATATGCCAGAGTTAGCAGATGGCTATTTTTCACCTGTAGTCCCTAGACAGATGGTAATAGTCACCCTAAAAAGGATAAAAGTAAATAAAAGTACATATTGAAAAAACAATAAGTACTACTATTGCTATAATGTACATTAGAAACACAAGACGCCAGCAATCAAACAAACATCAGACAAATACATGAACACACACACACACACACACACACACACACAAAAACACAAAAACCATCAGGGGCAACGAGATCAGGTCAAAAACTATGCTAATGTTGACATATGCTAACTGGATCTTAAATGTACTATAGGTGTTCAGGTTTCTGATGTTTATAGGGGTAAGGTTCCACTGAGTAGCAGCTCGAACAGAAAAAGCAGTTTGGCCAAATACACTTTTCCTAAAGGGAATGATACAATCTCCCCTCACTGCACCTCTGGTTCTATGATGATCAGCTCTTCGGATGTTGACAAACTGATGGAGCGGAGGGGATGATAAACCATGAATAATTTTATAAACAAGACATAGATTTGAGAATTGTACCATGTTTTCCCAGCTGAGTAATCTATATTTTTGTATTATTGGACAATAATGAGAAATGTTTGATTTCTTATCCAGAATTTTTACAGTTCGTTTGTAAAGTGATTGAAGTGGTTTCAGAGTTGTAACACTAGCTTGTGACTAAACGGGCAAACAGTAAGAGATATGTGAAAAAATCATAGAGTGCATGTACATTTTTGCTGCCTCAAAATGGGCTCAAAATGGGCTCAAAATGTACTAAACAGATGTAAGGGTTTAGAAATAAAAATAAGGAAATGCAAGCTGAAATTCTGCTCTGGTGTGTCATGTTCTCACAGTCTTCTCTTAATCGCTTGACGCACTCATTAACACTTTCAGCGGGAAATGTCTGATATATAATAAGAATGATATATAAAGGGATTAATTATCATTATAATTATGCTTCAGAAATGTTTCCTTTAATCATGCAGCTAAACAGAAAGTAAAACGAAATTATAAATCTTTCAAGCTGGCAGTTATTAGGCCACTCATTAAGAAACCTAATCTAGATCCTAATGAACTATCAAATTACAGACCTATTTCACATCTTTTGTTATTTCACATCTTATGTCTAAAATACTAGAAAAGGTTGTGTTTGTTCAACTGAGCTCCTTCTTACAGGAGGAGAACAATATCTTTGAAGAGTTTCAGCCAGGTTTCAGGCCCCATCATAGCACAGACACTGCACTTGTTAAAGTTACAAATGACTTGTTCCTAGCTTTGGACCAAGACTGTATGTCCCTATTAGTTCTACTTGACCTTAGTGCTGCATTCAACTCTATAGATCAGAACATTCTTCTAGATCGCTTACAAAATTACACAGGTATTCATGAACAGGCTTTAAGTTGGTTTAGATCCTACCTATCCGATCAATACCATTTTGTAGAATTAAATAGTGAATGCTCCTGTTTATTGCCAGTTAATTATGGGGTTCCTCAAAGATTAGTCCTAGGACCCCTGCTTTTCTCGATATACTGTACATGCTTCCATTAGGGAACATTATTAGAAGACATGGGATTAATTTCCACTGTTATGCTGATGATACACAGTTATATATCTCATCAAAACCAGATGAAATAGCTAAATTGTCCAAATTAACTCAATGCCTTAGAGAGATAAAAGACTGGATGAGCTGTAATTTTCTGTTGTTAAACTGATAAGACAGAAATACTACTTATCGGTCCAAAAAACAGTACACAGATGCTCTCACAATTCAACTTCCATTTAAAGGGATGTACTGTAACTAGTAGCTCGACAGTAAAAGACCTGGGTGTTATACTAGACAGCAACTTGTCTTTTGAAAATCATATCTCCCATGTTACAAAAACAGCTTTCTTCCACCTTAGAAATATTGCCAAGCTGAGAAACATCCTGTCTGTATCTGATGCGGAGAAGCTAGTTTATGCATTCATGACATCTGGACTGGACTATTGTAATGCATTACTAGGTGGTTGTCCTGCATCTTTAATAAATAGGCTACAGTTAGTCCAGAATGCAGCTGCCAGAGTTCTCACTAGGACAAGAAAGTATGATCATATAACTCCAATTTTATCATCTCTACACTGGCTACCTGTTAAGTTTAGAATTGACTACAAACTGCTGCTACTTATGTACAAGGCTCTTAATGGTTTAGCTCCCATGTATCTAACTAGTCTTCTAACACATTACAATCCTTCACGCTCTCTGAGATCACAAAACTCAGGACTACTGCTAGTTCCCAGAATATCTGTCTACTAAAGGTGGTAGAGCGTTTTCGTATTTAGCTCCCAAACTTTGGAATAGTCTTCCTGATAGTGTTCGGGGCTCAGACACACTTTCCCTGTTTAAATTTAGATTAAAAACTCATCTCTTTAGTCAGGCGTACACATAATACATCCCATAATATCATGCACCAGTACATCAGACCAGCACATTTTTATGAACAGCAGATATGTTAATCCCTTTCCACTGCTTCTCTCTTTGTACCCATCCCGAGGCATCCAGACACTGTACCAGCTCCCAACGTCCTCTGTGGGACGAAGCCTTTGGACGTCCACTGAGCCGAGGCCGACTCTAAGAATCCTGAGACATCTCCAGTTAGACTCTGTGGTACTCAGGAGATCAGAAGTCCTTGAACCTCACACCAATACAACATTTTACTGACTGTATATTACAATCACACCCCCAGTGTCACCCATATGAGGATGGGTTCCCCCTTGAGTCCGGTTCCTCTCAAGGTTTCTTCCTTTACCAATTTAAGGGAGTTTTTCCTTGCCACTGCTGCCTGAGTCACCTCAGACTTGCTCATAGGGGAATAAATACATACACACTGTGAACTATATACATCTAATAATAATCTAGAATTTTTATTCTGTTAATTCTTATTCTTTTATATTCGTTATTTCCTTTATCATAATTAGTTTACCTTCTGCTCTGTGTTTATGTTCTGTAAAGCTGCTTTGAGACAATGTCAATTGTAAAAAGCATTATACAAATAAACTTGAATTGAATTGAATATAAAGCAACTAAATATTTTCTTTTTATCTTATCTTTTATCTTTACTGTGGTATTGTGCACGTTATCTTCTTGTGATGTATCTAACTAGTCTTCCAGCACGTTACAATCCTTCAAGCTCTCTGAGATCACAAAACTCAGGACTTCTGGTAGTTCCCAGAATATCTAAGTCTACTAAAGGTGGTAGAGCGTTTTCGTCTTTAGCTCCCAAACTTTGGAATAGTCTTCAGTGCCAGTAGAAGACAGTGCCAGTAGCTAATTGACGAAAGCAAATTAAATAAAATAAATTTGTTCATTACTGCATTTTGTAATTAAACAATTAATTTACATTTAATTTTAAGTAAATGGTAGGGTCCAATTTTTTTATCTAGATTTTTAAATCTTTACAAGAAAAGTATATTTTTAAAAAAATTAACACATATATTTGAAAATATTACTTAGATTATCAAAGGCAATAAATGTTCAAATAAAGACTAAAAAACTCACAGAAACTGAGCTGTTGATCATTTTATTTCATTAAGTAATTCAAAGCTGATTTTCACTTAAAGTACAGGCAAAGGATAACAAATAAGTTAAAATCATCAGTGAGTACATTTCTGTAATTAGTGACAGATTGATGAGTTATTATTATACATATAATTCACTCAGATATATGATTTCATGAGAAATAAAGAGATTTTGATTCTTTGTTAAATGTAGTTGTCTTCATTCATGTTCTTGTCATGTCAATTCTTGCTGTAAGACAGAAACAAATATCAAAATGAGACCAAAAAAAGAGTTTTTTAGTGTTTAAATCATCTTTAGTGTACACCATTTCCTTTTTCTGCTTTTATGCGTTCTGTTCCTTTTGTGATCCAGATTTGGTAAAACGTACCTTAGTTGCAGCAACTGAAGACGACATCATTAAGGCTGGTGTCATCCCATATGCCCTGAGGCGATTCCACTTTTGTTTGGATGCCACAAATCCCAGTTCCACCACAAAGTGAGCTCCAGGAACCCCAGCTACCCCAGCTCATACCACTGCCTTCCAACACAGAGCCCGTGGAGCATTTGAACCTGGAATTTTAGGTTAGAGAAACATTCCCTGTTATATTTTCTAGTCAAATTGCTTCATCAAGCAAAGTTATGAAAACGTCCCAACTTTGATCATATCTTGTTAATAATTATTGAATAATCCAATTAAGATTATAGTAACAGATCAAAAGATTTTTAAATATCAGCTTTATCAAAAGTGTTAGTCTTATATTATGTATCTTATTTTTCGATAATATTGGATATGTGTTTTTTGTGAGTTACTAATTACCTTATGTTGTTAGCTGCAGTATCATCTCCCCATCCCTGTTTACCCTCTACTCGCAGCTGGAAAGCTTTCAGTACTCCACTGGGGCACCAAAGAGGCGATGACCAAGACCCCCAGCTGTAAAAAAAACAATTAATAATAGTTAATAGTTAATAGTTATTACTACTACTACTACAAATAATAATGATGATACAAATAACAATAATAATCATCATCTCCATTATTTATATTATAATTATTGTTGTTTTAAAACTCTCCAAAACACTAAATAAATAACAGAACAAATTATATTTAAATGATTTAAATCATGACATTGGTTTTCTATTTTGCATTCTCACACTGAATAATCTTGGTCCAGAATTTAGGTATTGTAGGTTTTCTATCTATATGTAATATTCAGTAAATATTGTATGCCTTTTTCTTTTACCTTCCTACAGCAGATCTGATAGTTGTGAAGCCCCCAATATTATCGGTAGAGCCAATGGGCTTAGAGCAGTGAAGAGCAATTCCATTTAGGGCTGTGTCATCTGACCAAATTCCCTGATATGACAGAACCTGAAAAACAAACAAGCATAAAACTGCTTTAGTAATAAATATGTTTTGTTGAGTAAATTTATTTGCAGGGTCTTTCAAACTGCACCTTTGAACAAAACTACACAATTCTGTGTTATGTTTGTTACATTTTGTGGCCAACTGGAATCATTCACTTGCCCTTCTTCTCTGACTCTGACTTCACAATTTACTGTATTTCACTTTTACAAATATAGATCATTTTAGTTACACCACAAATAAGCTGTACTTACCCTGAGGCTAAAGCCTGTAGCATAGGTGCCTGTAGGACACTTCTCTGAAATTCCCCATGTTCCCCAGATCTGTCCGTTCATAACAGAGATCAAACTGGGAAACGGCCCAACAATTCTGCTTTGTGTATCATTGACACTTGCACACTCCCCGAAGGAAAGCATGAGCAGAGGCAAAACAAGCACAAGATACATTCTTTTGGATACAGCTGAAACTAAAGTGAAACTGTTATCAGGTAATCAGAATAATTCTCCCTGCAAATGTGCTCATGCTGACAGCAGATGCCTTCTTGTTTATATACAGTCTACCTTCCCATTCAGTGCAATGTATTACATAAATATTGACTGTAATTATCATATTTTCCCCCTCAAATATTTGGCATTAATCCAAGTCAAAACAGTTCAGTTCAAATCATGTTTAAAGCAATGACAAATATTTTAAGATTAAAAAACTTTTTCTTCAGCAATAATTTGATTATGTAAATAAAAAAGAATTGTTAAGTAATAAATGTTTGCACATTGGTACAGGATCACTGCAGTTGGCTTTAGGTGTGAATGAGTGTGTGTATGTGTGTGTATGCCCTGCAAAGGATTGGCATAATATCCCTACAATCTCCATACAAATAAACAAATAAAAATGAAATGAATTGAGTTAATTATGTTTATCAGTCACAAATCTTGATTTTTAAATCACTGCCTGCTTACATAAGGTTTGACTTGCATTTCTGTTACAATTCAACACTTTGTTCTGAATGTATTTTGTCAAAGCTGAAATTTGAAATGTATTTAAAGATTTGAGATGTGATACAAACACAAACACGTATAATTACGATTCTTGAATTGTGCCATTGTTTAGTTGTCAGTTTTTTAATCACTAAATTATTTATTACTTAAAAAACTGTATTACATAATATAGTGCCAATAATTAGTATTTATATTAACAAAATCTATTATTTCAATAACTCTCCTTGTCCTTATTATTATTATTATTATTACATATGAAACATAAATATAATATATGTACATAAGCATACACCATATTTAGATTCATTATGTTTAAAGCATATAATAATCTTTCATACTTTCATACATTTAAAGCTATCCACAATCTTGCACATTCATATCTTCTTGATCTTCTTCATACTCCAAAACCAACTTAGGTCTTCTTCTTCCACTCATGTCGTTCCCTCTGTCCGTCTAGTAACTATGGGGAACAGAGCTTTCAGTTATTCTGCACCTCAGCTCTGGAACTCACTTCCATCTGAACTCCGTAATATTGATCATCATTTAAATCTCAGCTTAAAACTCATCTGTTTAGTTTAGCTTATTCTACATCATGATTTGTAATGCTGGTATAATTTGTACTTCTATATAACTATTCTATAACTATATATTTTTTTTTCATCTTTTGTATGGTGACCTTGAGTGTTCAGTAAATAATAAATTATTATTATTATTATTATTATTATTATTATTATTATTATTATTATTATTATTATTATTATTCAAGAATACTGTATTTACTGTACTTAACATTTATATAACACAAGGAAGGATAATGAATATAAATCCAAGGGAGTTTCTGTGCCATCCAGGGTATGATTAGATATAATTGTTGAGATGTTTGAGACACACACTAACACCCACGCAAAAACACACATACACACCCACACACAAAGAGACAAACAAAACAAAAGTAAAAGTCAAATTTTCCTTGCTAAACCTTTCCTTGTTTGTCAGATCACTAAGTAAACAATAATACATTAGAAAAGGTAACTTACCTTTTACAGTTTATTTTATTATATATTGTATTTTGTGACCATTAATCTAAAAACAGTAATCCACAACAACAACAAAAAAAGATTGTTTTCAAAAAGATTTGCTGGTTGGCAAACTGATGCAATTCAAAAAAGTGTCTTAAACAATTAATGCTGACTGTACTAACACTATCCTGTAGTTTCTGTAACTTGGATATTTACTATATATATATAGGGTGTGAGATCAAGATGAAGTGTCTTAAACAATTAATGTTAACTGTCTTAACACTTGATTTGAATTGATTTGTTTAGTAAGTCAGTTTAAAGCCCGATTTAGATTTAGTGCTCAAAACATACAAAACAGATTTTAAGGGTTTAGAAATGAATAAGGAAATGAAACCTGGAATTCTGATCTGGTTTGTCATGTTCTCACAGTCTTCTTATAATCGCTTGACGCACTCACCAAAACATTCAGCAGGAAATAATATACAAAGAGATTAATTATAATAATGTTTCAGAAAGGTGTACTGTGTTTCCTTTAATCATGCAGCTAAACAGAAAGTAAAACTAAATAAATGATTATGAATCCAGAAAATAAAATAATTCCTCCTTGATGAATATTACCCACATTCACTGTTACATTTGAATTGGTAAATTTCAAAATTGAGTTTTTGTTGTTCCATAATTCACATAATTTAGCAACAGAATTAATGTACAGTAGTTTGGGCAGCAAATTGCCTTAGAATTATAATCACAGTTTATTTCATTGTTCCTTAACTCTAAAATACAAATTTTAAAATATAAAATATTCTGTAATATACAGAACAATGTTGCAAATGTTGATTAAATATACATAATTGCATGGTGTTGGTAATGTGATGGCTCTTATGGATCCCAGAGAAAGGACAAAAAGATAAAAAAATTTTTAAAAAAAAGGGTAAAGTTACATCTGTGTTTGTTTCCCTGTCACGAAGTTTCAGTGTTTTTAGATATTGGGGAAAAAAAATCGTTGCTGAATATTTTCTTATTTCAGTACATTTACAAAGTAAAATGAATTATTTAAAAAGCTATATGAATATTATAATAAATATGAATGTACAGTTTCTATTTTGTGAACTAAATAGATAATAATAATAATAATAATAATAATAATAATAATAATAATAATATAAACAACAATGTAATACTTTGTGTATGCAAATGAATAAAGGAATAAACTGTAAAAAGTAAGTCAGTTTAGAGCCCCATTTAGATTTAGAGCTCAAAACGTACTAAACAGATATAAGGGTTTAGAAATAAATATAAGGAAATGAAAGATGAAATTCTGCTCTGGTGTGTCATGTTCTCACAGTCTTCTCCTAATCGTTGGACGCACTCACCAACACATTCAGCTGGAAATGTTTGATATATAATAAGAATAATATACAAATGGATTAATTATAATTATTGTAATTATGCTTCAAAAATGTGCACTATTTTTCTTTTATACTGTATGTGTCAGGGAGTGTTTTTAGAAATTAGAAATAAAATTGCTGCTGAATATTTTTTTATTTTAGTACATTTACAAAGTAAAATTAACGAGAAGTACAAAGTAAGAATTATTTTTAAAAAATTGTATGAATATTAAAATATAATAAATATGAATGTAAAGTGGGGGGCACGGTGGCTTAGTGGGTAGCACGTTCGCCTCACACCTCCAGGGTCGGGGTTCGATTCCCGCCTCCGCCTTGTGTGTGCGGAGTTTGCATGTTCTCCCCGTGCCTCGGGGGTTTCCTCCGGGTACTCCGGTATCCTCCCCCGGTCCAAAGACATGCACGGTAGGTTGATTGGCATCTCTGGAAAAATTGTCCGTAGTGTGTGAGTGAATGAGAGTGTGTATGTGCCCTGCGATGGGTTGGCACTGCGTCCAGGGTGTATCCTGCCTTGATGCCCGATGATGCCTGAGATAGGCACAGGCTCCCTGTGACCCGAGGTAGTTCAGATAAAGCGGTAGATAATGAGTGAGTGAGTGAGAGTGAATGTAAAGTTTCTATTTGGGGAACTTAATAGATAATAATAATCAATATAATACTTTGTGTCTTTAGCTGTTCACTTTTTTTTTATTCTGCCAGCCCTCTAATAGTCTATTTGTGATCAATTGATCTGTATCTGTTTACTGTTTTGAGACTTTCTTGAGTTTTAGATTTGTCTGAAAAAACTGCATCTTCTTCAGGCAGGAATGAACTCAGAAATGAACTACAGAATTAGGTCATGATTTTGCCATACAGGTGTACTGATACACACACACTTCAGACCTGGGTAAGGCAAAACACAGTGAGGTTTATTGAAATTCATGAACATATATATCGTAACTGAACTGTAAGAAGCACCACAATGTTGCAGCACACACAGACACCCATGCAGGGGATATCACAGGAAGAAGATACACTGAATCCTTAACTGGAGGCAGTAGCTACAAAGTGAGGATGAAGGAAGGAAGGAAGGAAAGACGATTGATATGAAACAACTATGAAAAATCACATTAGTGCATACGAGAGCAGACAAAGAGTGAGTGACTGAGAGTGGCTTATATAGAGTGTGTGTTGATTGGTGAATGAGGAACAGGTGGTGCTGATTAGTACTCAGGGGAATGTGAATGCTGGTGAGTGAGAGAAGGACCTGGTGACTCTGTGACAACAGGTAAAATACCAGTGAATGTTACTGCAAAAGAACACAAATATGAAAAAGAGAAACTGATTGTTATAACGATTAACAGTATATTAATGGTCTAGGGAATTGAAGGAAATATATAGTATCAGATTTTAATTTTGAATTAAAATAGTTATCTGAAAACTTAGAATTTAAGATTTGTTAGTGGGCTCAGTCTTTTAGAGCCTGCTGAAGTGTTAATTCTAACAAGGAATTGTTCTTATTCTGTTTGATTATACCCTTAGTGGAATCTCCTGTAAGTCGATAGTACTTTCTTGACATTTCCATGATTTAATTTTCCATGTATATTGCAAGACTATCTATGTACTAGTTTGTATGTCTTAACAAAAAGAAGTTCCATAGCTACTAACTTATTCGTTCAATACTAAGCATGCACATATGAAAAAGACAACATATTTTCGGTCTCTATGGTTAATTCTCCGCTGACCAGCAGAGGGAGTCCTTCTGCACCTTCTTCATCTGTTGATGGTTTCATTTCCCCTTCACTATGCTCATGTTTTGTGTGTTCACATGTTTCAGTGCTTCACTGTTTCGTCATCAACATGTTGTCGATGCCATATTTGTTATTACATTGGTTTCCTTAGAGTTAGGAGTCAAACTCTCTAACCATTAGGTCACGACTTCCCCTTGGCCCGAGAAGCCTGGGAGAGACAACATTCGGCTTTCCGGAAATTGGTTGAATTTATCAGGGACATGCAGGCCAGAATTGACCAGGTTGGTCAAATCATCAGAGTATATTGACTCAACCCAATGAAAGCAACAGAGGGCCTACAATCGCCATGCACAGCCCCGAGAGTTTCAGCTGGATGGTCAAGTTATGCACCTTGTCCCACACACAGCATGCAAGTTCCTGGCCAAGTGGTAGGGACCCTACATGGTCCATGAGAGAGTGGAACCTTAAAATTACTGTTTCCAGCAGCCAGTTAAGCAGACAGACACGCATCTTTACCATATAAAAATTCTGAAAATCCAAACTGCCCTCAGTACCGCCGGTGGCCACTGCCAATGCCGGATTCTTTCATTAGGCCTCTATGGATATCCACCGCCTCATGGATATCGTCCTCTCGCCCTACTGGCCCTTTGAAGCAGCCTATCTGGATGAAGTCATCATCCACTCTTTCACATGGGTTGACCAACTATACCACCTCAGGGAGGTTCTGGGAGGCTTCTGGAAATGCAGAATTACAGAAAATGTCATCTGGGGCTGTCCGAGACCACAGTAGAAAAAGTTATAGGCCACCTACTTTGCTATGGATGAAGACAGCTAGAGACTTGAGCAAGGAAAGGCTGCAGGCCCTGATGGTATTACTCCCAGGGTTCTTGTCCCAGTAGTCCCAGTAGTTGTACTACTCAGCTATCTGGTATCCTGATGTACATCTACAACCTATGTCTGATGCAGGAAAGGAAACTGATGGTATAGAAAGCATTTTATCTATTACCAAAGTTTTTTCCTTTGCACCAGGGGCTAGAATAACCTGCCAGTGCCCCTTCATTAGATCAAGTGGCAAAAAAATCTGTGTAAACATTAATAATACATATAAATACACAATTCAAAATTAGTGAACTAAAAATAAAATACTGAACTAAATACATTTGTAGTAAGAAAAGTGAAATACATTCAATTAAATATTTAAGTTTACTGCTCTGTTGTCTCTATAAATAAACACTAAGCAGGTGAACTTGAACCTCAGTTCATTTAAACCTAGATATTGTTTTAAAGAAGTGACAGAACAGTAAGATGGAAGCCTAACCTGTAGGATGGTTATTTTCATTTGTACAATTCAACTTCAGATTAGTCAGCAAATGTCCATAAATATGTTAAACAAGAAATCTTTTCACATGTATCGTGTTTATACATAATGCCATGTTAAGATCATCTCATGACATAATGTATAAACACGTTTTTGGTATTAAGATTGTACCTGCCCATGATCTTATCTAAGGAATTATTTCCTAATAGATAAACAAACTAGTTGGCATTTTAAAGCACCACTTTTCTAACAGATTGTGAGGAAACTGAAACTAAAATTCCATTCATTTGAATACACTCAAAATGGTCTCACCAACAAAGTTTATATTAACAAGAATATGAATAAAGCAGTAAATAACTTATTTTAAATCTTGTATTTAACTCTGTGTGAAAGCAACAAAATATTTTCTTTTCATCGTAACTTTTATTTTTACTGTGGTATTTGTACATTATCTACTTGTGCCATTAGCTAATTGATGAAAGCAATGAAAGAAAAGAATAAAGAAACATATATTGGATATTAAGATTCTTAAGGTAGAAAATTGGTAGCGGCCTTTTGAAAATGTGAAATTAAAAAAATTTACAAATTTGTTCATTACTGCATTTTGTAATTAAACATTTAATTTACATAAATTTTTAAATCATTAGAAGAAAAGTATATTTTAAACAATCTTACCCCTTACAATATTTCAAAATATTATTTAAGCTGTTTATCAAGGGCAATAAATGTTTCAAATAAAAACTACAAAAACAGAAATTGAGCTGTGGATCATTTTATTTCATTAAGTAATTCAAAACTGATTTTCACTTAAAGTACAGGCAAAGGATAACAAATAAGACAAAATCATCAGTTAGTACATTTCTGTAATTAGTGACAGATTGATGAGTTATTATTATACATATAATTCACTCAGATATACGATTTCATGAGAAATAAAGAGATTTTGATTCTTTGTTAAATGTAGTTGTCTTCACTCATGTTCTTGTCATGTCAATTCTTGCTGTAAGACAGAAACAAATATCAAAATGAGACCAAAAAAAGAGTTTTTTAGTGTTTAAATCATCTTTAGTGTACACCATTTCCTTTTTATGCCTTTATGCTTTCTGAATAAAAGTGCAATGTCATTCCTTTTGTGATCCAGGTTTGGTAAAACGTACCTTAGTAGCAACAACTGAATTTCACATCATTAAGACTGGTGTCATCTCCTGGGCCCTGAGGCGATTCCACTTTTGTTTGGATACCACAAATCCCAGTTCCACCACAAAGCAAGCTCCAGGAACCCCAGCTACCCCAGCTCATACCACTGCCTTCCAACACAGAGCCCGTGGAGCATTTGAACCTGGAATTTCAGGTTTGAGAAACATTCCCTGTTATCTTTTCTAGTCAAATTGTTCCGTCAAGCAAAGTTATAAAAACCTCCCAACTTTGATCATATCTTGTTAATAATTACTGAATAATCCAATTAAGATTATAGTAACAGATCAAAAGATTTTTAAATATCAGCTTTATCAAAAGTGTCATGTTATGTATCTTATTTTTGTGATAATATTGTATATGTGTTTTTTGTGAGTTACTAATTACCTTATGTTGTTAGCTGCAGTATCATCTTTCAATCCCTGTTTACCCTCTACTCGCAGCTGGAAAGCTTTCAGTACTCCACTGGGGCACCAAAGAGGCGATGACCAAGACCCCCAGCTATAAAAAACAATTAATAATACTTATTGCCACTACTATTACTACTACTACAAATAATATTGATCATAATAACAACAATAATAATAATAATAATAATAATAATAATAATAATAATAATAATAATAATCATCATCATCATCATCATCATCATCATCTATATTATAATTATTGTTGTTGTTTTAAACACCTCCAAAACACTTACAGACCAACTTACATTTAAATGATTTAAATCATGACATATGGTTTTCTATTTCTAATTCTCACACTGAATAATCTTTAGGTTCTGTATCTATATGTAATATTCAGTACATATTGTATGCCTTTTTCTTTTACCTTCCTACAGCAGATCTGATAGTTGTGAAGCCCCCAACAATACCAGTAGAGCCAATGGGTTTAGAGCAGTGAAGAGCAATTCCATTTAGGGCTGTGTCATCTGACCAAATTCCCCGATATGACTCAACCTGAAAAACAAACAAGCATAAAATTGCTTTAGTAATAAATATTTTTTGTTGAGTAAATTTATTTACAGGGTCATTTAAACTGCACCTTTGAACAAAAGTACACAATTATATGTTATGTTTGTTACATTTTGTGGCCAACTGGAATCATTCAGTTCCCCTTCATCTCTGACTCTGACTTCACAATTTACTGTATTTCACTTGTACAAATATAGATCATTTTAGTTACACCACAAATAAGCTGTACTTACCCTGAGGCTAAAGCCTGTAGCATAGGTGCCTGTAGGACACTTCTCTGAAATTCCCCATGTTCCCCAGATCTGTCCGTTCATAACAGAGATCAAACTGGGAAACGGCCCAACAATTCTGCTTTGTGTATCATTGACACTTGCACACTCCCCGAAGGAAAGCATGAGCAGAGGCAAAACAAGCACAAGATACATTCTTTTGGATACAGCTGAAACTAAAGTGAAACTGTTATCAGGTAATCAGAATGATTCTCCCTGTAAAAGTGCTTATACTGACAGCAGATCCTTTGGTATTTATATACTCTAACCGATCAGTGCCAGCCCACAAAAGGTGGGCTGGTTCATTCAGATCAACGGGTTTAAGTTGAATAGTTCAATTCTTTTTTAAGTGGCTCTAAGAGTGTCTGTATAAGTGTGTACATGGTGCCCAGTGAAGGACCGGCATACAATAGTTTGTTTCACTATAAATAAATAGATATGGAATCAAGTATTGCAAAAATGTGTGTGTGTGTGTGTGTGTGTGTGTGTGTGTGTGTGTGTGTGTGTGTGTGTGTGTGTGTGTATGTGTGTGTTTGTGTGTGTGTGTGTGTGTGTGTGTGTGTGTGTGTGTGTGTGTGTGTGTGTGTGTGTGTGTGTGTGTGTGATGTTAATTATGTTTATTAGTAACAGATGCAGCATGTGTTGGTTGCCAGCACACAGACTTAATTGTACGGTATTGTGTAAAACTTGATCTTTAAATGTTAAATCACTGCTTGCTTACATCACACTTGATGTACAGTACAGACCAAAAGTTTGGACACACCACCTTTTCAACAGGACAATGACCCCAAACACACCTCCAGGCTGTGTAAGGGCTATTTGACCATGAAGGAGAGTGATGGGGTGCTGCGCCAGATGACCTGGGGTCTCATCTATAAAGCGTGCGTACGCACAAAACGGGGCTGGAAACGTGCGTACGCCAGTTTTCGCGCAAAGGTTGTGATCTATAAAAAACAAACTTGAAGGGAAAATGTGCGCAGCTTTAAGCAAACTTTGAGACGTGCGTACGCACATTCTGGAGACAAAGGGAATTGGCGACACAGATGGTGAGGTCGTGAACTGAAGTTAGATTGTAGAAAATTCATGTGAGAAGAACGATTATAAGAATTAATTAATTAATGACATTTAATTTTCACTCCATTTCATGCGTTATATCCACATTATCATGAAGATTAAATCCAACAGCGTTATTTGTGCCGATTGTTTTAGGCTATATACATCTAGTAATATCCAAACGTAATTCAAAATGTATTAAAAATAAAATAATAATGATACTAATCAGCGCTACTCTGTCCAGGGTGTATCCTGCCTTGATGCCCAATGACGCCTGAGGATAGGTACAGGCTCCCCGTGACCAGAGTAGTTCGGATAAGCGGTAGAAGATGAATGAATGAATGAATAATCAGCGCTGCCTTACAGCCACATTGTCCACAACGGGAGCGCAGGAGGAGATGGCATGACTACATGTCATACAGAATAGCATGAAATAACCATTTATTAGAGAACTGCAGAATATTTTCCTTAATGTACATATACCATAAAATGTCAAAGTCTGCAAAGTCTGCAGTCATGAAGCACAATCGCTACTCATCATCGTTCCTAACTATTACGGTGTTCATTACAAAACCGTCATGAAGAAGCATGTCATGAAGTGTTCACTATAACATTTTCATCTTAAATTTTTGCCCACAAATTAATTCTGTGATTTTGTCAAGGTGTTAATGATCAGTCTAATTGCTAGAAACATATAAATCCTCCGGTGACCCGGGTATGTAATGC
The DNA here is from genome assembly GCF_022655615.1 of Tachysurus fulvidraco. Lineage (NCBI taxonomy): Eukaryota > Metazoa > Chordata > Actinopteri > Siluriformes > Bagridae > Tachysurus > Tachysurus fulvidraco. The sequence continues at coordinate 17,015,907 of NC_062538.1, forward strand.
TTCATGATGGCACTGATTGCCAATGGCAAAATAAGGAGAGAACGAGTTTTCAGGGACCATGATGATTTCCTGGCCCATGAAGATGACTGGCTAATAAGCCGATTTAGATTCCCTAGAGCTGTGCTCTTAAATATATGTGTTGAATTGGGTCCAGTATTAGAGAGGGCAACACGCCGGAAACATGCCATCCCAGTCCAAATACAAGTCCTCGCCATTCTGGGGTTCTTGGTAACCGGCTGTTTCAAGCGGGAATTGGCAGACAGGTAAATTATTTATATAAAAAAAAAACTATGTGATCCTCAACTTTGTGTCTAAACATTTTCATGTATGAAATAATTATATTGGAATCTATCATCTCACCCTATAGGTCTGGTATATCACAGCCGTCCCTGAGTGCCATAATATCTTTCGTTTGGAATGGTATACTTTAATATGGGTAGTCGGTACATCAGGTTCCCCTACACTGAGCGAGAACAGGCTGAAATTAAAATGAAATTTTGCAGCAATGTCTGGTTTCCCAAATGTAATCGGCGCAATTGACTGCGCTCATGTTGCTATAAGGGCACCATCTGAAAATGAATTTGCTTATGTTAACAGAAAGCATGTGCATTCTATTAATGTGCAAATCGTATGTGACTCCAACATGACCCTCACAAACATTGTGGCAGGCTGGCCTTGTTCAACACATGATTCCTTTATCTTGAAAATGTAACAATTTTGTTTTTAATATAATTATAACAATGTTGCTTTTATATATATATATATATATATATATATATATATATATATATATATAAAATATAATTATGACCTGCAGGCGACAGTGGCTACCCCCTGAGATGCTGGCTCCTCACCCCATTTTTAAACACGCAGAGCGCAGAGGAAACTTATTATAACGAGGTCCACTCTTGTGCCCGCGCAGTGATTTGCATTGACTATTTATGGTTAAAAATGGGCATGTGCAGGGCAGGATTTGAGGCTGGTTCACGTACGCACATCTGCGGGTGATATGTGATTTATAAAGGGAACATTGTTTACAGGTGTTCGTACGCACGGTTTTATAAATCGGAATTTTTTTTGGCGTACGCCATTTTTGGCTTTTGGGTGTATGTAAACTTTTAGTAGGGATCCTACGTACAGTTTTATAAATGAGACCCCTGAACCCAATCGAGATGGTTTGGGGTGAGCTGGACCGCAGAGTGAAGGCAACAAGTGCCAACAAGTGCTAAGCGTCTCTGGGAACTCCTTCAAGACTGTTGGGAGACCATTTCAGGTGACTACCTCTTGAAGCTCATCAAGAGAATGCCAAGAGTGTGCAAAGCAGTAATCAAAGCAAAAGGTGGCTACTTTGAAGAACCTAGAATATGACATATTTTCAGTTGTTTCACACTTTTTGTTATGTACGTATATAATTCCACATGTGTTAATTCATAGTTTTGATGCCTTCAGTGTGAATCTACAATTTTCATAGTCATGAAAATAAATGTCCAAATATATATATAGCTAATTGATGAAAGCAAAGTAAGAAAAGAATATGAAGAAATAGATATTGGATTCACATTGGATGAGTTAATTTTTTTAGATTTTGTCTCCTCACACACTGTACATTTGCAGTTAAACTAATAATGAAACACACAATATTAGGCAGGTGAGTTTAATGTTATGGCTTTCACAGGTAGATTGAGAATATAAAGAGCCACATTTCTGTCAGCATTGCATGGAAACAGAATCTCAAAATGTATTTCCTAAATGTAGTTAAACTTGTTCCATCTTATGTTAGGATTACAGGTAGCCCTAAACAACAGAAGCATACAAAAGATTTGTTTCCTGATAGACGTCAGCCTCTGCCGTTTCCTCTACCTACCTAAACATTATAGCAGACAATATAAAATGACAAAATAAATTAAAAATTATCTGGTTTTAACATAAAACATTACATGCATGATTGAGACCCATTGAAGTGATTAGTGTTCATCAAAAAAACTATTTTTTCCAGTCAATATAAATGAAGCAGTTTGTATTTGTCGGGCTGTTTGCTTTTATAATAAACTTAACTAGGGTTGTAACACATTGCCTCTCTCCTGCCAACCTTGAATCCTAGCATTAATGTGGATGTTACTTTGACAAATAGAACATATCTAAACCTGGCTGCAGACTAAGAACCCCATAATTAATTATGAATGCATTCACATCTCACGTTGGGACTGTGTTAATATTTCAGAGTTAGATTCACTGCAACACTTCATTCAGATCAACAATTTCATCTCCTCGTAGATCACTTGATGTAGTTAACGTGTTCTTCTTAGACTTTTAACTAGAGCTACCTGAACTGAATATAAGTTTAATCCAACTGCAGTAACGACAACTACAGTAACTACGACTACTGTAACACTCACGACTCACAAACAGTTTAAAATGTAACAATGTCACAGTAAAGCGAACAAAACCACGCTACCTTTGGTTATTGTTTAAAACTTTACAGAGCCATGATGCGTTGGTCCCTTTACACTATCTCCAGTTTCAGTTACTTTAGAAACTTTTTGTAACATTGGTTTTGGGTTTTCAAATCTTCTCCCTGCACTTGAATCCTCTGCATTATCTTTCAATGCACGTTACACTTTTTAGTAATAATTCAGCTGCCACAATGCATCGGGCTGATTTAGTTACATCTGAATCTTTACAGAAGGATAAGATAAGATAAGATAAGATAAGATAAGATAAGATAAGATAAGATTTACCTTTATTTTTCCCTCAGTGGAGAATTTCCTATGTTACAGCAGCAAAAATATGTAGAAACATAGTACAATTATATACAGGACAGTGTTTAATATAAAATAAAAGTAGCAACAATACAGTACATTTGCAGTTAAACTAATAATGAAACTTACACAATATTAGGCAGGTGATTTTAATGTTATGGCTGATCAGTGTACCGTACGTTCATTCCCAGAAATGCCCTGAGAGAAAACAGATAATTGTTTTCATAGTGAGCATTAATTCTTTCTGCAATCTTTCACAGGTAGATTGAGAATATAAAGAGCCACATTTCTGTCAGCATTGCGTGGAAACAGAAACTCAAAATGTATTTCCTCAAATGTAGTTAAACTTGTTCCATCTTATGTTAAGATTACAGGTAGCCCTTATCAACAGAAGCATACAAAAGATTTGTTTCCTGATAGATGTCAGCCTCTGCCGTTTCCTCTACCTACCTAAACGTTGTAGTTGACCATGTACAGTAAAATGACAAAATAAATGAAAAAGTATCTGGTTTTAACATAAAACATTACATGCATGATCGAGACCCATTGAAGTGATTAGTGTTCATCAAAAAACAAATTTTACAGTCAACATAAATGAAGCATTTTGTGTTTGTCGGGTTGTTTGCTTTTATAATAAACTTTACTATATAACACATTGCCTCTCTCCTGCCAACCTTGAATCCTAGCATTAATGTGGATGTTACTTTGACACCTAGAACATATCTAAACCTGGCTGCAGACATAACTTAATCCTCAGGACAGCCAAGCAAAATCAAGCATTTGTACAATTTAGCCTAACATTAGTCAGCAAATGATCATAAATATATGTTAAACAAATAGTCTTTTCACATGTATTGTGTTTATACATAATGCTGTGTTAAAATAAGTAAGTGCATTTACAGTGTTAAAATACTGTAAGTGCATTTTTATTGCTGTGTGACAGTTATTCATCACTCCTGGCATTATTATTTGACTGAGTAGATCCCAGAACAAAATTAAGAGCAATCTCGGTATTCACTGTTGTGATTTTATGAATGCATTCTTACAATGTAAGAATCGTATCATGGCCTAAATTTCTTTCCATCTCAAGTTGGGACTGTGTTAATATTTCAGAGTTAGATTCACTGCAACACTTCATTCAGATCAACACTTTCATCTCCTCGTAGATCACTTGATTTAGTTAACATGTTCTTCCTAAACTTTTAACTAGAGCTACCTGAACTGAATATAAGTTTAACTTGCTTTTTTAACTATTATAAAAGCAAACAACCCGACAAGTGCATTGATGAAATTAACAGTTGGATGCGTCAAAACTTCCTCCAGTTAAACAAAGACAAAACCGAAGTCATTGTATTCGGAAATAAAGATGAAACTCTCAAGGTTAACACACAACTTGACTCTAGGGGTCTAAAGACACAAAATAAAGTCAGAAATCTTGGTGTAATTTTAGAGTCTGACCTTAATTTCAGTAGTCATGTGAAAGCGATAAGCAAATCAGCTTACTACCATCTCAGAAATATAGCCAGAATTAGATGTTTTGTCTCAAAACAGGACTTGTTCATGCTTTCATCACCAGCAGGGTGGATTATTGCAATGGACTTCTTTCTGGGATCCCCAAAAAGACCATTAGACAGCTGCAGCTCATACAGAACGCTGCTGCCAGAATTCTGACCAGAACCAAAAAATCTGAGCACATCACTCCAGTCCTCAGGTCCTTACACTGGCTTCCACTTACATTTAGAATAGATTTTAAAGTATTGTTACTGGTTTATAAAGCACTTCATGGCTTAGGACCGAAATACATTACAAATATGCTGATTGAATATAAACCAAGCAGACTACTCAGATCATTAGGATCAGGTCAGTTAGAGATACCAAGGGTTAACTCAAAACAAAGTGCGTCAGCATTTATTTATTACGCCACCTATAGCTGGAATCAGCTTCCAGATGAGATCAGATGTGCTTCAACAGTAGACACTTTTAAATCAAGATTAAAAGTGTCTTGATTTAGACACTTTTAAATCAAGATTAAAAACACATCTGTTTAACTCTGCATTTACTGAATGAGCGCTGTGCTGCTTCACACTGACTGCACTTTTTATCCAAATCACTTTTACTCCTGTTTTATTCTTTTTAACATATTTTAAACTGTTTTTATTAAAATCACATTTATTTTCCTTAATTGTTATTTGTTTTTGTTATGATTTTATCGTGTTTCTTATTTTTCATATATATTTCTTTTTCTCTTTTATAAACTGTTTTCTAATTTCCATGTAAAGCACTTTGAATGACCTCTGTGTATGAAATGTGCTATACAAATAAACTTGCCTTGCCTTTCCTTGCCTTTAATCCAACTACAGTAACGACAACTACAGTAACTACGACTACTGTAATACTCACAACTCACAAACAGTTTAAAATGTAACAATGTCACAGTAAAGCGATAGTGGTAATACCACTGGAAATGTTTTCAGTTGTTGGTCTTTTTAGGCCTCATTGTGAACACATTATATTACTCACAATGGATTGAATGTAGTCTTGCATTGTCATACAGCAATAAAAATGCAGAGTTTAGCAACCACTTTTGGACATGGTTTTAGACACTTTTTGAGTCATATAAAAGGACACAGTGACAGTGTTGTGTCCCTAAAACTGTTTTGGGGGAATGCTGGTGTTTTGTCTCTCTCTCTCTCTCTCTCTCTCTCTCTCTCTCTCTCTCTCTCTCTCTCTCTCTCTCTCTCTCTCTCTCTCTCCCTCTCTCTCTCTCTCGTTTCTCACTCTTAGACACTTCCGGGATTACTGATTGAATCCTCCTTCGGCTTGACCAATCTGCAGCCGGCGGGTATGAAAGCACCAGGAAAAGAAGCGACGAGAGACCCTTCCGCTTTGCCTTTTGTTGTTGTTGCCACGTTATTCCGGGTGTATGCTAATTCGACAAAGGATTTTTTTTTTTTTGACTCAGTTTGTCCTAGAGATGAGTGTTTGTAAGATCACTCTTGTAACTCACTGACAACGGTTACATATACTAGATATACATTATATCACATTTTATACTATGTATATATATATATATATATATATATATATATATATATATATATATATATATATATAAATTCAACAAAACGGATCATTTATTAATAATCATTTGTTATTGTCATAACTATCTCTTAGCGAATCATTTATATTATAGTGGTTAACGCTCTGAGTTAAACAAATTTTAAGCCCCAGCAATGCCAAGCTGCCACTGTTGGGCCCTTAACCATGACAATTAACCCTCACTGCTCCAGAGGTGCTGTATCTTGGCTGACAATCCACTCTGACCCCAACCACCAAAGTTGGGATATGCAAAGAAAGAATTTCACTGTGCCGTAATGTATGGGTGATAAAAAAACACTTGAGCCACCATTGCCACACATTAGAAAAAAAGGAATTTGAGTATGTTTTATGATTATAAAAGATCATTAGCTTCAAAAATGCTGACTTACCACCTATATCTGTTGCATCCAAACTATTTTAACAAGTCTTTCTTAACTATCCTACCCTTTGGTTGAATCAGCGTTACATTAACTTATCATGTAGATTTGAAGAGAGCAACAGTGTAGACTTCAGAAACAAAACTTTGACAAAGGGTATTGTCTAATTTAATTGCCTTTCTGAACATAAAAAAGTGGCAGTCGAAGGCGGGGGCCTCGGCGACCCAATCCCCAGACACAGAATCTGGTGCGGGAGGTTGAGAGATACCGACTAGATATAGTTGGGCTTGTCGGAACTTAGAGCCCGCCTCCAAGCTGACATATCACAAGGGTGATTTATACTTATAACTGTAACTGTATTGTCAACTACTTTAACCAAATCCTTCTAATTATACTATAATCAAAGTTGTGGAAATAGTGAGAAAACTCCTCAGACCTGGATGAGAATGAGCAAAAACTTCTTTATTGTAGACAATCAGTCATCCATTCCATTGAGCTCAGAGAAAACAAAATCACTAAGTCAAAAAGGCACAACTGAAAAACCCAGATGGAGCATTCACTTGTCACCAAAAACTTCTCTCTGGCAAAACAAAAGTTAAAGTATCAAAAGAAAATGAAGGAGCTGCAGCATCCAAAAAATGGTTTCACCGTCCAAGCTACCCCACGAAAAACACTCTCAACTTCCCCTCCAAATTTTCCTCAATATATACCCTGGCGCTGCTAAGCGCCTCCTATTTTTGATCCCTCCTACTCTGAGACAGGTTCCCATTATGTTTCAAGTTGTTCTCTGGGGCTCCGCCTAATCATTTACATGCTTCTTCCAAAATCCCCTTATTTCCCCGAATTACCTCATACGCCCCTTCAGTGACTTCATATCCTGCCTTTCTGAATTCCCCTTACTTTCCAGAATCATCACCTGACCCTTGCTCATATACCCTTATATGGATTTTCCTCCTTTCTCGATTTCCTATTATTTTCAGCCTTTTTCGTCATTGTATTAAAAAAATATGCTCAAGAGAGCTTTACTTCCTTGTTGTTATCACATTTGTTGCTCAGCCTTTTATGACAGACACTTCGTGGACTTATCTTCTCCTCAGCTACAATGAGTAAGTTTGCTTCATTTCTGCTCTTACTATTCTACTTGATTATATGTTTAAATGATTATATGGTATTTAACTGACAAATTCTACTTGGTTATATTATATTGCTTTGCTGCTGTTGCTAAGCTTTGCTATGACTGTGTATATTGCTGGAGCCCTTAATGCTGACTCTTTCTTAAACTTTGTTAAACTTTTGACCTTTATTATGATCTCAGCCTGGCCTTCAGACTGGGCTTGCGCAATGCATTCCTTAAGCCTTAGTTCCTTTATCTTATCAGGGCTACTCCTCTTTCCTCTTAGGTTCTCAGCCTCAGGGTCAGCCAATTCGTCCTGGTCACACCATCTGGATTTCTCGGTCTACTCCCTACAGTAGGCCAGTTCCTGCTGAGGTCAAGGCCAGTTATCGCCCCTATCAGCTGCGTCATCTGCTCTGCTCTTTCCTGGAGCGCCTGTCCTCCCCTACACTCCCAGATCACCCTCTCTTGCCTTTTAACATCGTGCAGGCGCCTTTGACTCGCTCTTCTTCTAATCAAACACCTCTGCCTCCTATCCTGGTGGATCAACGGACACAAACAGATGGTTGTCCTCATGCTGAACCCTGTTGCCCTAGGCTGACAACTCCTACCTCTCCTCCGCGTATCTCTTCTCCTCCCATTGCTTATATTCGTCCCCTGGCAGCTCCTACCTCTCCTCCTCGTGTCTCATCTCCTCATTTTGGTTACATTCCCTCTCTCTATCCTAGTTTGGCTTCTTCTCCCTCTAACTCTGAGCCTGGCTCCCCAGGCTTTGTTCCTTCTTCCCCTTCTCCTAGGCCTGGATCCCCAGACTATACTCCCACTTCTCCCAGGCCTGATAGATCTGGTTATTACTAAGTTTGTTTGCAATAAACCTCTCTTTCTCTTTTATACTTCTCCTGAGTCATGTGTGGTTTATTTGCATTAAGTAACTACTTATTCTTATTATGACATCTGAGCTCTATACCCATATATCCTATGATATCAATCATAATAAGTCCTTACGTATGCTCCTCTGGGGCCCTTCTTAATACATCATAGAATTTTCACAACATCAGGCTCACCTCCACACACAGCTTGGGCTCTGGAATCCAACTCCTTGAGAGCGGCTGGACTCTCTACTACTCTGGAGTTGCCCTTGCTCATAGCCCCCCAGCTCAGCAACCATGTGTTGGAGTTCACCCCGGTGAACGAGAGGGTCGTTTTCCTGCGCCTTCGGGTCGGGGATAGGTCTCTCATGGTCATTTGTGCTTATGGGCCAAATGGCAGTGTAGAGTACCCGACCTTCTTGGAGTGTCTGGAAGGGGTGCTGGAAAGTGCTCCGACCGGGGACTCCGTCGTACTACTGGGGGACTTCAACGCTCACGTGGGCAGTGACAGTGACACCTGGAAAGGCGTGATTGGAAGGAACGGCCCCCCCGACCTGAACCCGAGTGGTGTTTTGTTATTGGACTTCTGTGCTAGTCACAGTTTGTCCATAACGAACACCATGTTCAAGCATAATGGTGTCCATCAGTACACATGGCACCAAGACACCCTAGGTCGGAAATCGATGATCACTTTGTGGTTGTTTCATCTGACCTCCGGCTATATGTCTTGGACACTCGGGTAAAGAGAGGGGCGGAGCTGTCAACTGATCACCACCTGGTGGTGAGTTGGATCCGATGGCAGGGGAGGAAGTTGGACAGACTTGGCAGACCCAAACGTACTGTGAGGGTCTGCTGGGAACGTTTGACAGAGTCTCCGGTCAGAGAGATCTTCAACTCCGGCAGAGCTTCAATCAGATCCCGAGGGAGGTTGGAGACATCGAGTCCGAGTGGACCATGTTCTCCACCTCCATTGTCGACGCAGCCGCTCGGAGCTGTGGCCGTAAGGTCTCTGATGCCTGTCGTGGTGGCAATCCCCGAACCCGGTGGTGGACCCCGGAAGTAAGGGATGCCGTCAAGCTGAAGAAGGAGTCCTATCGAGCCTGGTTGGCTCGGGGGACTCCGGAGGCAGCTGATAGGTACCGAAGGGCCAAGCGAGCTTCAGCCCGGGTGGTTACGGAGGCAAAAACTCGGGTCTGGGAGGAGTTCGGTGAGGCCATGGAGAAGGACTATCGGTTGGCCTCGAAGAAATTCTGGAAAACCGTCCGGCGCCTCAGGAGGGGGAAGCAGTACCCTGCTCACACTGTTTACAGTGGGAGTGGGAATCTGCTGACTTCGACTGGGGACATCCTCGGACGGTGGAAAGAATACTTCGAGGATCTCCTCAACCCCACCGACATGTCTTCCACTGAGGAAGCAGAGGGCGGGGGCTCAGTTGTGGACTCGTTGATTCCCCAAGCTGAGGTCACTGAGGTAGTTGAGAAGCTCCTCAGTGGCAAGGCACCGGGGGTAGATGAGATCCACCCTGCGTACCTCAAGTTGTGGGGCTGTCTTGGTTGACACGCCTCTGCAACATCGCATGGAGGTTGGGGACAGTGCCTCTGGACTGGCAGACTGGGGTGGTGGTCCCTCTGTTTAAGAAGGGGGACCGGAGTGTGTGTTCCAACTATAGGGGGATCACACTCCTCAGCCTCCCCGGAAAAGTCTATGCCAGGGTACTGGAGAGGAGAATTCGGCCGATAGTCGAACCTCGGATTCAGGAGGAACAATGCGGGTTTCGTCCCGGTCGTGGAACACTGGACCATCTCCATACCCTCACCAGGTTGCTGGAGGGTTCATGGGAGTTTGCCAAACCAGTTTACATGTGTTTTGTGGATTTGGAGAAGGCTTTCGACTGTGTCCCTCGTGGTGACCTGTGGGGGGTGCTCTGGGAGTATGGGGTCTGGGGCCCTCTGTTAAGGGCTGTCCGGTCCCTATATGACCGGAGCAGGAGTTTGGTTCGCATTGCCGGCAGTAAGTCAGACTTATTCCCGGTGCATGTTGGACTCCAACAGGGCTGCCCTTTGTCACCGGTCCTGTTCATTACTTATATGGACAGGATTTCTAGGCGCAGTATGGGGCCGGAGGGGGTCCGGTTTGGGGACCACAGGATGTTGTCTCTGCTTTTTGCAGATGATGTTGTCCTGTTGGCTTCCTCAAACCAGGACCTTCAGTATGCACTGGGACGGTTTGCAGCCGAGTGTGAAGCGGCGGGGATGAGAATCAGCACCTCCAAGTCCGAGGCCATGGTTCTCAGTCAGAAAAGGGTGGCTTGCCCCCTTCAGGTTGGTGGAGAGCTCCTGCCTCAAGTGGAGGAGTTTAAGTATCGACAGGCGGATTGGTGTATCTTCTACAGTGATGCGGTCGATATACCAATCTGTTGTGGTGAAGAAAGAGCTGAGCCACAAGGCGAAGCTCTCTATTTACCGGTCGATCTACGTTCCTACCCTTACCTATGGTCATGAGCTTTGGGTCATGACCGAAAGGACGAGAACCCGGATACAGGCGGCCGAAATGAGTTTCCTCAGCAGGGTGGCTGGGCGCCCCCTTAGAGATAGGGTGAGGAGCTCGGTCACTCGGGAGGAGCTCAGAGTAGAGCCGCTGCTCCTCCACATCGAGAGGAGTCAGCTGAGGTGGCTCAGGCATCTGTTTCGGATGCCTCCTGGACGCCTCCCTGGGGAGGTGTTCCGGGCATGTCCAACCGGGAAGAGGCCCCGGGGAAAACCTAGGACACGCTGGAGGGACTATGCCTCGGCTGGCCTGGGAACGCCTCGGTATTCCCCCGCAAGAGCTAGAGGAAGTGTCTGGGGAGAGGGAAGTCTGGGCATCCCTGCTTAGTCTGCTGCCCCTGCGACCCAGCCCCGGATATGCGGTAGAAGAAGAGAAGAGAGAAGAGAGAGAGAGAGAGAACAAAAGCAGATGAAGCTGTTTAAATGTGTAAGAAACACATCCTTTCCTCAATCTCAAATGTCCTTCTTTACCTTTTCTCTGAGTGGAATTTTGTTACTTCATTCTAGTTACTACCAAGCTGATATGATTCTGTAAAGTTTCTGATTCTCAAAACTTGTTTTGAAAGTGCACCTTTATTTTACACATATGACAGATCTCCCTCTTACATGAGGAAATAAACAGGGTTATGGAATTTTTAACTGATCAAAACTGTTTGGGAAGTCAGTTAAGAGCCCGATTTAGATTTAGAGCTCAAAACGTACTAAACAGATATAAGTAATAAGTAAGTATAAATGTAAGGAAATGAAAGCTGAAATTCTGCTCTGGTGTGTCATGTTCTCACAGTCTTCTCATAATCACTTGATGCACTCACCAACACAGCGGGAAATGTTTGATATATAATAAGAATAATATACAAAGGGATTAATTATAAATATAGCTGCAAGCAGCGATGGCGGACCCTCGCACGTTTTTTTATCACTATACGGTGCCTCCCAGAAAACAATGCACGGTGGGCAAGTGCATCAATTGTAAATATCAGTGGACTATTTCAGTAAATATCAGTGGACTATTTTATGTTGTTACTGACCCATTTGGGAACTGTAGGTAAAAGAAACTCCACATTTTAGACAAACGGGGGCGCTACTGAGCCATTTAAGAGACACACCTTTGTCTGACCTTTTTGTCCTTACTTAACAGCCGACAAATGTGATGTTTATGTCAAATTTCAAGTTAATCTAAGCACGCCAAAAGCCTTAAATATGCCTGAAATAAAAGTACAATTTGACACGATGCCATGGCAACGGTGTTTGAGATATCAAAAATCTGTTCGCAATTTCGCATCTCTAGTATCTCTGCGTCATGGTGGCCAAGTCTGGTTTCAATTGCATGAACCCTCTAGGAGGAGCACTTCCTGGGGCCTGTTGATGGCGCTATACTCGGGACTCACAATAAGCACATCGATGCGATCGGAATCCTTGGCCGAACATACACACCACGTGTCATTACAATAAGACATTTTTTGCCTTAGATATTAGATATTTCTTGTTTCTCTCAATTCGCCATAACTTAGTCGCCTCGCCATGGCAGCACTGTTCGAGATATCAAAAATCCCTTCAGAATTTAGCAAGTGCAATGTCTCGGCATCATGTTGGCCACTTTTGGTGTCAATCGCATGAATGTCCTAGGAGGAGTATTTAGAAGTTCACCACATGCAACTGTTGTGACTGACACACTTCCTGGCGCCTGTTGGTGGCGCTATGTCTGAGATTCACAATAGGCACATCGATGCCATTGGAATCCTTGGACGAACATACACACCGCGTGTCATCCCAATAAGACATTTTTTGCTTTAGATATTAGACATTTCCTGTTTCTCTGAATTTGCCATAAATTTGTCGCCTCGACATGGCAGCACCATTCAAGATATCAATAACCCCTTTGGAATTTAGCAAGTGCAATGTCTCGGCATCATGTTCACCACGTTTGATGTCAATCGCATGAATCCTCTAGGAGGAGTATTTAAAAGTGTGCAACTGTGAAAAAATCCACCTTCGTGACTGACAGACTTCCTGGGGCCTGTTGGTGGCGCTATACCCGAGACTCACAATAAGCACATCGATGCGATCGGAATCCTTGGCCAAACATACACACCTTGTGTCATCACAATAAGACTGTGCTGTTTTCAGCCTTCGGGTTTGTAATTTAGTGACCCCTGTGGTCTCCAAAAAAGACGAAAGTGGACAGAGGAGAAAACAAAGGTGCAAGAAGGAGATATTGTTTTTGCTGAAGGACAGTCAAACCAAAAGACACAATTGGCCTATTGGCCTAATCACCAAAACCTTCCCTAGTGATGACGGGAAAGGAAGGAAGGTAGAAGTGAAAATTGTTAAAGAAGGTGGCTCTAAACTGTTCCTGAGACCTATCTCTGAAATTATTCTCCTTGTGACTAGAGATGGTAAAGGACTTTGTGCTTAGTTTGTAGGATGGACATTAAATATTGTTTTTCATGTAAGGTTTGACATCTTAAAGATGCCAGGTGGGGAGTGTGCTGTTTTCAGCCTTCGGGTTTGTAATTTAGTGACCCCTGTTGGTGACCTGCGTATATTTAAGCAGAGCACATGTGATTCAAACATTTTGTTGGTAGCTGTTTGAGGGTGTTCATCTATGCTTCCACTGTTGTTTTGCAGTTTTACACCGCTTCCATTAAATTGAACTTGGATTAGTTCTGTCTTCAAGTCCTTTTTGGAGGAGTGTTAAGCTTGCTGCATAGCTATGTTTGTCTATACATAGTGAGGGCAGTAAAAAGACATTTTTTGCCTTAGATAGAAGACACTTCCCGTTTATCTGAATTCGCCATAATTTAGTTGCCTCGCCATGGCAGCACCATTCGAGATATCAAAAATCCCTTCGGAATTTAGCAAGTGCAATGTCTCGGCATCATGTTCACCACGTTTGGTGTCAAATCGCATGAATGTCCTAGGAGGACTATTTAAAAGTTCACTGCATGCAATTATGAAATAATCCAAAATGGCTGACTTCCTGTTGGGCGGAGCTCATAGTTTAGAGTGCGAGAGTTGTTCGGGTCGATGAGATCTATATGCGTACCAACTCTCGTACATGTGCATACAAAATTGCCAGATCTGTGCACAAATGTTTGTTTTTGCATTACAGGGAGCGCTACAGAGCCCCCTGCCACGCCCGTATTCCAGCTTTTGCCCAAGCCTAGTGTCGCTCGACTCTGACGTGTGTGCCAAATTTCAAGAGTTTTCGAGCATGTTAAGGGACCCCAATTGGCCAATGTGTGCAATAATAATAATAATAATAATAATAATAATAATAATAATAATAATAATAATAATAAACCAGAGCAAAAACAATAAGGCTTCGCACCATCGGTGCTTGGGCCCTAAATAATAATAATTCAATTCAATTCAAGTTTATTTGTATAGCGCTTTTTACAATAGACATTGTCTGAAAGCAGCTTTACAGAACATAAACATAGAGCAGAAGGTAAACATAATGATAAAGGATAAACATAAACAAATAATAAAAGAAAAAGAATTAACAGAATAAAAAATTCAAGATTATTATTAGATATATATAGTTCACAATGTGTATGTATTTATCCCCCTATGAGCAAGTCTGAGGTGACTCAGGCAGCAGTGGCAAGGAAAAACTTGGTAAAGGAAGAAACCTTGAGAGGAACAAATGGTTGACACTGGGGTGTGATTGTTGGGAGCTATCTAATAATACCACTCTATCTAATAATAATAACTAGAACGGTACATTTCCTAAAGAAAATGTGAATGTGCTTGCACGTGGCAAGTTCCCCTCATCGTGCTGAGTGTTTTGATATGTCACATGTCCATGTTGTGCTAAATTTTTGATTTCGCTTATTTTGGGGGCGGGGCTACACGTGACGTCAGTTCCCCTCATCGTGCTGAGTGTTTTATGTTGTGTAACTGAGATATGGCTTCTTTATATTGCAATATGGTTCATAAGGTGCACTACATGGTTGCTAGGGTATGGCTACACAGTTACTATGGTTATATTTGCAGACTAGTTTCTCCACACAGATACCAACAGTACCCAAGCTTTATTATATTAAAGTCATTCTTATCATTCTTTGTGATATACATGTGTCATATGTCAGACCAGATGTTGCAGGTACCTTAATTTGTGAGCGATACTCAGAGACAATCACAAAATTTGGCACAAAAATATGGCATTTAATGAATGAGACAAACACAACATAAACTAACTACACAAACAAACAAAAGAAATAGGGAAAACAAAGATGAAAAAAAAATAACACAAAAGAAATTAAAATTGGGGAAAGGGAGGAAGAGACTGGAAAGAAGAAATTAGAGAAAGGAAGGAAAGGAATGGCAAGCTTAAACTTCAAAATTAATCACACCCTAACTGGGAAATCGTCACAGAAACTTAAATTCACCTTATGATTCAATGAAAGATTCCTACTTAAAATTACGCATCCAAATTGATTGGTAGAGGAAACGGTTACTTGCATTGGCTTACTGCACAACAGTCCGGATGCAACAGAGAAATCTCTGAAAAGTCAGTTAGGGTGGGGTCAGACGTTCTTCCAAGTTCTCCTGAAGATCAGAGCAGTTGTCGTTCTTGGAAGTGAAGCTTGCTGGAACTTCTTTGAAGGAAGATGGTTCCGAAAGTCTGACCACGGATTAGTGGTGTTTGTGACAATTTAAAGGTCGCGAACTCCACCCATCTTTGGGGAGATGGCCAATACTACGCCAAGATTTTTGGAGGGAAAAACTCCCTTTGTTTTCAGGTGTCTATGGGCGTGGTTTAGCTATCAAACTCTTAGATGACTTTAAAGTTTTATCCAAGGTGTATTAAGACGGTATGGCGCCTTTCATGCTCAAATAAAATACACCATTGTTTGAAAAAAGAGTAACCGATAATTTTGTGGTCATTTGGATACTAAACATGAAGGGTAATGACGGTATAAAGGCAGCGGTACATTAGATACACAGATCAGTAATCGAAGGGTTTTCATTGTGATCTTATAAAGGCAAAGAAACAAAAATGAAACATAAAACAAGATGCACTTTCATTAGGGAGGTAAAAGGAAAAGATAGCTTCGTATACATTCTGACATCAGACCTTAAAGGGGCATACAGCATTAGAACAGGTATACATTAACATGCCATGATCAGTAATTGGAGTGTAACGGATGTTAAATACAATGTTGTTTTCTGACACATGAATAAAATACACCCTTGTCAGGAAATTAAGGAGCAAATAATTTTAAGTCAGGCAAGCCTTAAAAGAAGAACACATTACAAAAAGGGTTATAAGAATGAGAACCTTAGAGTACCTTATCTTCGGGTTTTATTACTAAAAGGAATGTCTCATTGTGCTGTGTTGTGTGTGTGTGTGTGTGTGTGTGTGTGTGTGTGTGTGTGTGTGTGTGTGTGTGTGTGTGTGTGTGTGTGTGTGTTCTGGTTTAGGGCCCCTATGAGTTCAATCGGAGAAGCCGCATGGGGTTATCTGGTCTTTGTGTAGGCTCCAGACATTCTCAATAAAATCGTAAAACTGAGTGGTCATCGGTTAATTGAGGAGTAGATGTTGAAATTTAGGGTGCCTGGGACATGAAATCTAAAATGACCGGTACCAGACGCTACAGTTATATTGTTTGAAAGCTTAAACTCTCGGGATTTTATTAAGCCCACACACAAAGCACGGCACACCACCACTAGTTTTAAGCATTAAATCCTCTAAATCCACGGTTAAATGTTATATTGTTTGAAAGCTTAGACTCTCGGGATTTTATTAAGCCCACACACAAAGCATAATATGATTTATAGCCATCATACTAATTTAATCCAAGTTGATAGTCACCTGAACTAGGCGGCACTTACCTTCAAACGCTTACCTTCCTTCACTGGGGTAATATTTTCCAAAACAAATGCTTGTAAAAAATCCCCAAGAGTCTAAGGAACTGGAATATGTAAGCCTTTTAATCCAAAACGCTTTACTCCAAAACGCGTTTCTGACTGAAAACTGTACTTCCGTACTAGATCTTTTTCTTCCAACGTTGTGTGATCTGACAGATTCATTGGTGTCTGCTGCCCTCTTTTGGATGTTAGCACATCTACAGAGAGATTTTAAGAATTCCCCATTCAAGTCTATGGGGAAAAAACACCCCTTTGAGCTTCCATACTGGGAATTCTGGAATTCTGATCGCTTATAAAATCCATAGCACACCTCTCCTCAATGAGCCGGTCGATTTGACACCTCATTTATGGGTCTAGGACAAAAGCTGCGGGACAAGTTACGCGCCGAAAAAGTGTCCGGAAGAAGAAGAAGAAGAACTAGAACGGTACATTTCCTAAAGAAAATGTGAATGTGCTTGCATGTGACGTCAGTTCCCCTCATCGTGCTGAGTGTTTTGATATATGACATGTCCACGTTGTGCTAAATTTTTGATTTCGCTTATTTTGGGGGCGGGGCTACACGTGACATCAGTTCCCCTCATCGTGCTGAGTGTTTTATGTTATGTAAGTGAGATATGGCTTCTTTATATTGCAATATGGTTCGTAAGGTGCACTACATGGTTACTAGGGTATGGCTGCACAGTTACTATGGTTATATTTGCAGACTAGTTTCTCACCTGCAACAAAAGAGCACACCTGAAAATCCATTTATCTTTTCCTGAAACAAGTGCCATGAAGATCTTGAACTAAAGCATCAATCAGTGATTTTACTGGGAAAAAATATAATCACGTTACAATAAGGATCATTAGTTCAAATGTAATGTATTAACTAACATTTACTAACCGTGAGCAATAAATTATTGTATTTAGTAATCTTTGTTAAAATAAAGTTTATTCTTTGTTCATGTTAGTTCACAGTATATTAAGTAATGTTAACACGGTGTTAATAATGTATTAGTAAATGTTGAAATTAACATGAACAAAATGAATAAATGCTGTAGAAGTGCAGTTCATTATTAGTTCATGTTAAGTAATGTGGTAACTAATGTCAACTAATGAACCTTTATTATAAAGTTTTAGAAAAAAAAGGGTGGATTCGAACCCCGAATCTCTGCATGCTAAACGGATTCGCTATCCACTAGGCCATCCAGGAACACGAGAAAGCCTTTGCGGTTTTATCTATTAATTCACTAATGTGAAGAATGGCGCGTCTAACAATACCCAAGCTTTATTATATTAAAGTCATTCTTATCATTCTTTGTGATATATGTGTCATATCATGTCAAAAAATAATTATAATGTGAGGAGACCAAGAAAAAATGTGTTAATTTGAATTAATGGGTGGCTCTTAATAAAAGAGCCGTTGCTGCTCTTAAAAGGACATTAGTTTAAAGTGAAATAAAAAATTAAAAAACTACACTGATAGTTGAAAACAACAAAAAGTTATACAAATGGCAGAAACAACAACATATGTGACCGCCGAGAAACAACAACATATGTGACCGCCGTGCTGTCCAAGGCATGCCACCAACTCGTTTTAAGCATTAAATACACGGTTAAATGTTATATTGTTTGAAAGCTTAGACTCTCGGGATTTTATTAAGCACACAAACAAAGCATAATATTATTTATAGCCATCATACTAATTTAATCCAAAGTTAATCCATTTAGTCCGGAAGAAGAAAGAATAATTATCAGAATAATAATAATAATAATAATAATAATAATAATAATAATAATAATAATAAGTATGCAAGAGAATAAGAATGTGCTTTGCAAGCACATTAATAAGAATAATAATAAGTTTGCAAGAGAATAAGAATGTGCTTTAGCAAGCACATTAATAATATTAATAATAAATATGCAAGAGAATAAGAATGTGCTTTGCAAGCACATTAACAATATAATACATTTTGTGTATTGAAAGGGTTTGGACACTGATGAATATGCTTTATATTGTTTCTGTTTTTATCATTTTAGTTACGATTTAGATTTATCATCTTGTTATTCATGTTTATAAAACAAATTTTCATGTTTTGTTTATAAAACAAAATTTCAGCCATGTTGCAAAGTACAGTATATTTTCAGTTTTCATGTGTTCTGTCATTTTCCATGGATTTAAATTCTTTAGCTGTTCACTTTTTTATTCTGCCAGCCCTCTAATAGTCTATTTGTGATCAGTTGATCTGTACTGTATCTGTTTACTGTTTTGAGACTTCCTTGGGTTTTAGATTTGTCTGAAACCTGCATCCTCTTCAGTCAGGAATGAACTACAGAATTAGGTCATGATTTTGCCATACAGGTGTATTGATACACACGCTACAGAACAGGGTAAGGCAAAACTGTAATGAGTCTGTCTGTGTTTTCCTTTGTTGGGGGGGGGGGATGCATTAGTGCATACGAGAGCAGACAAAGAGTGAGTGACTGAGAGTGGCTTATATAGAGTGTGTGTTGATTGGTGAATGAGGAACAGGTGGTGCTGATTAGTACTCAGGGGAATGTGAATGCTGGTGAGTGAGAGAAGGACCTGGTGACTCTGTGACAACAGGTAAATACCAGTGAATGTTACTGCAAAAGAACACAAATATGAAAAAGAGAAACTGATTGTTATAACGATTACCAATTAGCAGTATATTAATGGTCTAGGGAAATGAATGAAATATATAGTATCAGATATGAATTTTAAATTAAATTAGTTATCTGAAAACTTGTTAGTGGGCTGAAGTGTTAATTCTAACAAGGAATTGTTCTTATTCTGTTTTTGATTATACCCTTAGTGGAATCTCCTGTAAGTCTATAATACTTTCTTGAATTACTATCTAGACATTTCCATGACTTAATTCTCCATGTATATTGCAAGACTATCTATGTACTAGTTCGGATGTTTTAACAAAAATAGCTACTAACTTATTCTTTCAATACTAAGCATTCACATATGAAAAAGACAACATATTTTCGGTCTCTATGGTTAATTCTCCGCTGACCAGCAGAGGGAGTCCTTCTGCACCTCCTTCATCGGTTGATGGTTTCATTTCCCCTTCACTATGCTCATGTTTTCAGTTCACATGTTTCATTTTGTTGATGCCATGTTTGTTATTACATTGGTTTAGTCTTTTTCCTAATGTTTTGCTAAAGTAGAAATAGTTGCATTATGCTTATAAATTGTGAGTCATATATTTATTTAATATAATTGCCACATACATTTAATCTTTAACTCTGCTTTGACTGACTGAGCTCTCCATGCTTGTTTGGCCCCCAAAGCATGCTGACACACTGTAGAGTTTAACGGATGCCCAGTGTCTGCTCTCCTGGATTCAGGAAGCACTATTACACTGCTGCGCCTGACAGTTTTATCTCAACCAGTATAGCTGGCAAGGACGATTGCAGTCCCATGTATTCATGCCGAGGCACGCTTAGTCTCAGCTGTAGTAGTCCAGGCCTGCAGCCCGGCTGGAGAGTGGCCGCATCTGGTGGGGCTCATCCCTTAGCTTCCGGAGGCCCATGGACATGACTGGCTGTGGTTCCGAGGAGCCATGAGCGCCACCGCCATAGGGTGGAACGGGACACCAAACGGGATGCCGCTTCCCCAGTTGAGTCTCTGCAGGATGCTAACTTATTATCATCTGTGTCAAAGATGGCCAGTGGGGGTGGGGTGAGGGGATTTGGGTAAGAGCAGAAGGGGGACAATTGGCTGAAGTATTGTTGGGGCCAAGTGCTACAAATAGAAGGTATAAACCAAAGCCCTGAAGGTCGTCTACCCGCCTCATATTTCCTGCTAAAGGGGGGCCTCCTGTACTTTCATAGGGAATGCCACGGTAAACCCTGTTCCCCACACCTAAACCACCTTCCTCTTTTTCAGTTAAAAGAGGTGTCAGTGTACCACTCTCAGACTGATGGACTCATGGAGTGGTTCAATCAGACCCTCAAATGGATGCGATGTCAGGTAGTAGATGAGGACTTCCGCTTTGCAGTCGGGGAAACTCTCCATGGTGTGAACACACACTCCATTCATGCTGCGGTGCCCGGGGAGCAGTTGGGGGGGGGGGGTGTACCACCTCAGTTGTGGTATTGCCGACCCAAAACTCAAACCCACAACCTTAGGGTTAGGAGTCAAACTCTCTAACCATTAGGTCACGACTTCCCCTTGGCCCGAGAAGCCTGGGAGGGATGACATTCCCAGTTCTGGAAATTGGTTGACTTTATCAGGGACATGCATGCCAGAATTGACCAGGTTGGCCAAATCATCAAAGAGTATCTTGAGTCAGCCCAATGAAAGCAACAGAGGGCCTACAATCACCCTGCACAGCCCCGAGAGTTTCAGCTGGATGATCAGGTTATGCTCCTTGTCCCACACACAGCATGCAAGTTCCTGGCCAAGTGGTAGGGACCCTACATGGTCCATGAGAGAGTGGAACCTTTCAATTATTGTCTCCAGCAGCCAGTTAAGCAGACAGACGCATCTTTACCATATAAACATTCTGAAAATCCAAACTGCCCTCAGTACCGCCGGTGGCCAGTGCTAATGCTGGATTCTTTCATTAGGACTCTATGGATATCCATCGCCTCATGGATATCGTCCTCTCGCCCTACTGGCCCTTTGAAGCAGCCTATCTGGATGAAGTCATCATCCACTCTTTCACATGGGTTGACCAACTACAGTCATGGCCAAAAGTTTTGAGAATTACATAAATATTGGAAATTGGAAAAGTTGCTGCTTAAGTTTTTATAATAGCAATTTGCATATATTCCAGAATGTTATGAAGAGTGATCAGATGAATTGCATAGTCCTTCTTTGCCATGAAAATTAACTTAACCCCAAAAAACCCTTTCCACTTCATTTCATTGCTGTCATTTAAGGACCCGCTGAGATCATTTCAGTAATCGTCTTGTTAACTCAGGTGAGAATGTTGACGCGCACAAGGCTGGAAATCATTATGTCAGGTTGATTGGGTTAGAATGGCAGACTTGACATGTTAAAAGGAGCGTGACGCTTGAAATCATTGTTCTTCCATTGTTAACCATGGTGACCTACAAAGAAACGCGTGCAGCTTGCTCAGGAATGGCAGCAGGCAGGTGTGAGCGCATCTGCATGCACAGTGAGGCAAAGACTTTTGGAAGATTGCCTGGTGTCAAGAAGGGCAGCAATGAAGCCACTTCTCTCCAACCGAAAACATCAGGTATAGATTGATCTTCTGCAGAAAGTATAGTGAATGGACTGCTGAGGACTGGGGCAAAGTCATATTCTCTGATGAAGCCCCTTTCCGATTGTTTGGGGCATCTGGAAAAAGGCTTTTCAGGAAAAGAAAAGGTGAGCGCCCAACATTAAGAATTGCATGTGTAACCCCCTTTTCACCCGCAATCGTCTCCTGAAACATAAACAACCACGGCCCATAGCTAATACCACCTGACTAGCTAGTTATTTAGGGTTAAGCTACAATATACATAACAATGGCGCAGCAGGAGCCTGGATTCTCAGCGGTGGAATGGTGAACTGGCTGATCTTCCTGTACTTATGTAGAATTACAATAAAACCCGAAAATAGTACTTGCGGTGACTAACGAAGAAACTCTATTAATATCCAGTAGCGCGGTGCCTCCACTGGTGATTACTACACTTACTGGTAGTGAGCAGTGCCTAATGTATATCACCAGAACATGAAAATACAGTAGCTGTACTATGTCCTAAACTTGGTGTGTGTGTGTGTGTGTGTGCGAGTGTGTGTGTGTGTGTGTGTGTGTGTGTGTGTGTATGTGTGTGTGAATGAGTTGCTACTACACCCAGTTATAACAACATATAAACAAGAGTTTATTATTTATCTCCTGCAATAATCAGACTGCAGCATCAAGGCCAAATTCCAAAAATATAAAACATCAAACTTATCGTTCGTAAGGCCTTCAAATGACATAAAAGGTCATGCAGAACAATACTTTTAGGTTATCAATAAAACAACAAATGTAATAGTTCTCAAAGTGCTTGTCGTTGGGGCCCGTTGGTGCACGTGATACAACTCACCAAGCTGAAGTGTTCAGTGGCTATTATTCAGTGGCTACTATTCAGTGGCTACTTCCCGGTCCTCTGCTTCACAAAATGTCCGTCCTCACGGCCGAAGCGATGTCTCGTGGTATCCTTTTGCCCACGAAACTCCAGTTCACCAAATGTGGCTCACAATCCGTGTTTAGCGCGATGCTCAAGCTCGTGTAGCTAGCTTGTGTAGCTA
This sequence comes from Tachysurus fulvidraco, assembly GCF_022655615.1. Classification (NCBI taxonomy): domain Eukaryota; kingdom Metazoa; phylum Chordata; class Actinopteri; order Siluriformes; family Bagridae; genus Tachysurus; species Tachysurus fulvidraco. The sequence continues at coordinate 17,038,804 of NC_062538.1, forward strand.
AGCGTTGTTAGCATATTAGCATAAGCTGCAATGTACGTGAAACATCCGCTGTTCGCCGGTGAGACCGCGATGGTTGCGACCGGCTCCACTCAGTCTATAGAGTCCAGAAAATTGTTATAACTCAAATAGTTAGAATTCCTTTTCGTTATCAAACGATCCCTTTTTTATATATATATATATAATTTCTCCGTCTCGCCCCTCGTGCGCACTTCTCCAAGACTCACCCCGTTCGCGAGCTTCCTCCCTCTTTTCGGCCCCGCCCCCCATCATTCATTGGCGGATGCTTCCAATTGACTCGTGAAACGAAAAGCTTGATTGGATGATATACACATAGTCTCACATCATATCAGATGCTAAAAAAAAACGCAAAGTATTCATGTACATTAAAGCAAATGCAGCAAATAAACATACAGGGCAACAACATTGACACAGTTCAATACTGTTAACCATACCCCACTTTACAGGTGCTTACACCCTCCCCCTCCCAAAATACAGCATGTCCACATGCTGAATAACACAATATAACCAGGTGAATGAGAGAACAGAGATAACAAACAATCAACAAAAAAAACTCATTACCAGATTCTAATAGTCAAAGACTAACCCAGGGTGTAATGGCATGGGAAATGCATGGCAAAAGTACAGGTGTGTGTACATGTGTCGCAAAGGGCATTTAAATTGCACCACCAGGGATTAGACCTATTGTAATCCCCTAGACATGTTTCCCTATACACAGCACAATGTTTTGAAGCTAAACCTGGGGTTTGGTTTTGCCCTCCCAGCCTCCCATAAGCCAATCGATCAGTAGGCTTCTTTTCTCTGGCTGACCTACGAACTAATGGAGGAACTGAATCCGTGGGATCTACATCTAAGCAAGTTAACAAGGGAGCACAAGCACAGCTACCATTTCGATCTATATCTGCTACAGTTTCTCCAACCTCAGTATCTGATGGAATGTCTGTCAGGCCACTAATTTCATGCTCTGCAGTAAAGCTACTTGAGCCAGTGGAGACACTCGGCACCGGTGAATTTGGTTCGGACTGTGCAATCAAATCAGTTCCTCTCATGGGAACGTTTTGAACTGTATCCTCAGCATAACACCCAAACTCCAAATCAGAGTCTGAAGAATTTTCGTCATTGTGACTTTCACGCGGCAGCATTTTGGGTTCAGCATCTCTACACTTCACTCCGATTTTATGCCTTCCAAATCTAGAGCGTGGCGCAGGCAAGGTGTTGCCAACGGAACTCAATCTAACCTCCTGTCCAAGAGGCAAAATATGATTTCGGTGCAACACCTTGACCGACTCTCAGCTGTCAACAGGGTTCAGCCGGTATACAGGAAGATCTGCCAACTGACAATCCACCACATAGGGACAAGAGCTCCACCTATCTGCAAGCTTGTTTTTCCCTTTTAGACCAAGATTTCGAATCAAAACCCGATCCCCTGGACTTAAACTGTGGTAGCGAACTTTCTGATCATATCGCTCTTTATTGCTCCGATTATTTTTGTTTGCGGTGGCTTGAGCTAACCGGTAAGCAGCTTGCAGCTCTTTCTTCATCTTTGCCACATATTTCAAGTGAGATGTGGGCGACAAGCCATCTGCAGATACACCAAAACAGACATCCTCAGGCAACCGAGCTTCCCTACCAAACATAAGATAATATGGTGAATACCCAGTAGCCTCATTAGGAGTGCAATTATAGGCATGCACCAAGTGCGCAATGTGCTGACTCCAAGTAGACTTTTGCCGTGACTCAAGAGTGCCCAACATGTCTAACAAGGTCCTATTGAACCTCTCAGGTTGAGGGTCACCCTGTGGGTGGTAAGGAGACGTCCTGGACTTTTTCACCCCTAACATGGCCAACATCTCAGCTACCAACCTACTCTCAAAATCCCGGCCCTGGTCTGAGTGGATACGATTGGGCAAGCCATAATGAATGAAATATTTCTCCCACAGAGTCTTGGCCACCGTGGCTGCTGTCTGGTCCCTAGTGGGAAAGGCTTGTGCATAACGGGTAAAATGGTCAGTGACGACCAACACATTACAGATGTGAATCAGGCTCAATCAAAAGAAAGTCAATGCACACCAAATCCATAGGACCCGAACTCTGTATGTGGAAAGAGGAGCAGCACGCTGAGGCAGGGTTTTCCTCTTTATGCAACGTTCACAACTTCTGCAGTATTTCTCGGCATCAACCCTCATACGCGGCCAGTAAAACCTATCACGCACCAATCTGTAAGACTTATCGAGCCCCAAGTGCCCGATGTCATCGTGCAACAATTTGAACACAAGGCTGTGGAACTGCTTAGGTAGCACTAACTGCTTAACACAGCGGTCGCCCTGCTTAAAAGTCCTATACAGCAATCCGTTGCTAACTGACAGCTTTTTCCAATCCTTTTTAAAGGCCTTAATATCTGGGTGTTTGATCCGAACGATACCAACAGGCTTCTTAAGGTTCACAGCCTGCCATACGTCTCCTATAAATGGATCACTCTTCTGGGCTTCTTGAAGTTCACTCAGACTGACAGAGGGCATATGATCAGGAGACACTCCTGTAGCCTGACAATATGCCTTTGGAATAGCAGATATGTGACTTCCCATGTGATCAACAAGGCACAAAGGGGAAAATTGGGCCGCTCTCTTTGCGGACATAATCTGACACATAGCTCGAACACCAGGAGCTGGAATCTCCTGCCACTCATCATCAAGTGTCAGGCTGGTGTGAGGGTGTCGTGACAGTGCATCAGCATCCAGGTTCCTTCGCCCCGGCCTGTACTTCAAGTTGAAGTTGTAGGTGGAGAATGCTGACAACCAACGGTGACCCATAGCATCCAGCTTTGCAGACTTAGTTATATACGTCAGTGGATTGTTGTCAGTTCTGACCTCAAAATCAACCCCATAAAGGTAATCATGCAGCTTATCTACAATAGCCCACTGCAAAGCTAAAAACTCAAGTTTGTGCGCTGGATAATTTCTCTCTGATGGGGAAAGACTGCGACTGATGAATGCTACAGGGCGCAACCCTTCAGGGTGCTCTTGGTACAAAACACCACCAAGACCATCCATGCGTGCATCCACGTGCAACACATATGGATTTTGGGGGTCTGCGAAAACCAATACTGGAGCCTGGGTTAGCCTCAACTTCAGTTCCTGAAAAGCACACACACACTGGTCACTCAATCTGGGGCCAAATGGCTCTGATGGGTGGAAAACGGGTCTTGGGTTCGCCCATAACTGCGAGGTATGCTTCTTAACTGGCAGACAACTTTTCAACAGTTCGTTCAGAGGTCGACACAGTGTTGAAAACCCCTTCACAAATCGACGATAATAGCCACAAAAACCCAGAAAGGACCTCAACTCCTTCACCGTCTGAGGTCGTGGCCAAGACACAACTGCCTCAATTTTAGATGGGTCCGTGGCTATACCATCCTGTGAAACAATGTGACCAACATAGTTTACAGACGCCCTACCAAACTGACACTTATCAAGCGACACTTTGAGACCTTCCTCTCTCAAGCGATCAAGAACCTTTAGGAGCCGTTCCTCATGCTCTTCAAGTGTGTGACCAAAAATAAACAAGTCGTCCAAATACACTAGTACCTCCAGCAGATTCATGTTCCCAACAGTCCGCTCCATGACTCTCTGAAAGGTGGCAGGGGCACCACAGATCCCCTGAAGCATCCGTTCAAACTGATAAAACCCTAATGTGCAGATGAATGCAGTTTTCTCTTTATCAGCCTCACTCATGGGAATTTGATAGTAACCACTCCTCAAGTCTAAGACCGAGAACCATTTGCTACCAGAGAGACAATGGAGAGCATCTTCAATCCGAGGAACGGTATACTGGTCGGGGACGGTTCGCTGGTTAAGTGTTCGGCAGTCAACGAACATTCTGACCTTACCAGATTTTTTTCGAACGACCACAATGGGTGACGCATATGGGCTCCTAGACTCAGAGATAATGGCAGTTTTCTGAAGTTCCCACAGATGTTTACGCACATCATGTATATCAGCGGGGGCTAAACGGCGAGATCTTTCTCGAAAAGGCCGCGGGTCCATTAGTCGAATCTCATGCGTGGTACTTTTTGCACAGCCAACCTCCCACTCATGACAAGAAAAAACCTCCCTCCGCTGTATCATTTTCTCACGTAAACGTTGTTTTGCCTCTTCAGGCATAGGAGAGTTACCAAAATCAAAAATCAAAAGAGGAGGAAGATAACACATTGTTATCCCCCAAGCCATCCAGGGACAATACCGGCGGTATTGCCTCTACAGGGAATATGTGAGCTAGGGGACTACCTCTCTTTACCTGCACTTCCCTAGAAGAGATGTTTCTCACTGTCACCCTGACACGATTAGAAATCACATCAGATATTGGATGAACTTCAGGTCTGATCTCAAGTGCCGAAGTAGTGAAACCATTTATCGTATTAACAGCCTGGTTCACAAGTGCCAAAGGCTCATCCAGTCTACCCGGAAACTTTACCAACTCGGGTAAGCGTAATACCTGCCCAGGCTGCAGAACAACAGGCTTACGATTAACAGACCATACAGTGCCATGCTTATCCTCCTCATCTTGCGAGACAGCAGTGTGTTTAATGGATTCAAAGGCCTCTCTCATTACAGGATGTATGGTTAGAGTGCTAAGAAATGCATCTCCTGCCTGTTCTTGACAAGACTGGAACAGTTTCCTTACTAAATGAGTGTCAGTGCCAACCAAAATGGCAATCCCCTCTTTTGCCAGCGGGTCAGGGCACAGGAGAGCTAAAGTGTCTACGACTTGGGGAATACCCGTGAGGGCCGCAGTAAATTCAAGTCTTAGTGAAAGGTATCCATCGTAGGGGTATTTGTGAGAGCTCAAACCCCATAATTCAAGACTATCCATTTTCTGTAATGGTAAGTGCCTCAAATAAGTACTGTAAAAGCTACGATATAAAATAGTGACCTGCGAGCCACTATCAAGAATAGCTTTAGAATAGACCCCCTCTATTTGGACAGACACTTCAGCAGAGGGACCCACTAACCCATCTGGCAGGTGTGACAAACAGGAACTAGTTCGAGGGGGACACTGAGCGGAACGTGTCTTGCAGGAGGGAGCTCGGTGCCGTTCCTTCACCGAGCTCCAGGAAAGTTTCCCGGCACTCTTCCCTGTGTCCTTTTGAGCAGCTTCTGATTAACCAAGCGAAGGTTCTCCGAGCAAGTACAATCTTGCTTAAGGTGTCTGTCTTCCCCACACTTATAGCAGAAAATACCAGATACCAAAGAAGGAACAGAAGGCCCAGCCCTGTCAAGGGCAACAGCCTCCGAAAAGACAGCTGTAGCAGGGTTTTCTAGAATGGGGCTCACAGTGTTCTGTGCGACACCCGCAGGAGTCCCCGTAGCCGTGCTCAAAAGTTTCGACACTAGCGTTGGCAGGTCCTTAACATTTTGCCTTAAACTGTCTACCTCAGATGCTACCCGAGTCAATGATGCCTGGGAACCCCAACAGCAGCAGTCATAGGCACCTGTGAAACAGCCGCAGTGGCAACAGAGGCTTTTGTACTCTCTCTAACACTCACCCAATGCTCTTCCTCTCTCACATCTCTTGCATGAGCTGAGAAAAGAGCAGGGGATCTCTCAAAGTGTGCATCATTCGTACACGCAAAGCCACCAGGTTATTGGTGAGTGCTCCCTTGAACAGTTGCTCCAGGTGAGCCTGATCCAAACCAGTGGCATCCACTCCCACTCTCAGAAGTGCACAGTGGAGCAGTTTATCCAAGCGATAAAAAAAACAGACAGCTTTTCCCCCTCCTGCTGGAAGGTATGATGAAATGAGGCCATAAGGTCAGCACCACTCTCAGTAGAACCATAAGTAGTGTCAAGGGCAGCTAAATAATCAGTAGCCATAGCACTGGAATTACTAACCTTTAAGAACCTGATAATATGCACCAGGCCCCCGCAGACTCTACAATGCGCTGCCTCTTAGCAGCATCATTGCACTGCCACTCCATAATCATTTGTGTAGCCTGATCCATCCAAACCTCATACTCCTCTTCGCCCGTAGGGACAGGCTTTATGCCCGAGAACACACTCAGCTTCCTGTAGCTGGGCACATCAACAATCGGCTGGGTGCAGCGATCCACAAGCTTACTTAACGCATTTACTAATTCTAAATTAACATCTAACTGAGGAGGCTGTGTACCCTTAGCAACATCCCTCACATCTCCCATAGACTTTCCCTCTTGTTGTAATAATGCCATCAACTTAGCCTCAAAACTCTCCCCTTCAGGGGCAGGACTCGCAGTCAGCAGGTGGCTCGCCAGATGAACAGTCCAGGGCCCTACTTCACCTGTGATGCCTACCTCTGGGGGTACAGAACTAGGGTCAAGCTCTGCACTAGTCTCCACTAGGATGAATAAGTGCTTACCCGTCTTGTCACCACACCGACCACGTATCCGAGTCCAACCTAGAACTTTAACTGAATCAAGTACGTGACTCACCGTGTCACTACTAACATCCAGCGGTACCTTGCTAAGTATAACACCAAGTATATCTCCTCCCGACTCCACTCAACAGCCTGAGTGAGGTCAATATTAATGTCTCTATGCCGATGAAAATAGCTAAAACACAAATAACACTAATCACAGGTGAATTTTCTACTTGTTTTAAGTACTATGGGAAAAGTGATCCCAGCTGTGCCTCCAAAATGTAACCGACCTTTTCACCCGCGATCGTCTCCTGAAACATTGACAACCATGGCCTGTAGCTAATACCACCTGACTAGCTAGTTATTTAGGGTTAAGCTACACTATACATAACAATGGTGCAGCAGGAGCCTGGATTCTCAGCAGTGGAATGGTGAACTGGCTGATCTTCCTGTACTTATTTAGAATTACAATAAAACCCGAAAATAGTACTTGAGGTGAAGAACGAAGAAACTCTATTAATATCCAGTAGCGCGGTGCCTCCACTGGTGATTACTACACTTACTGGTTGTAAGCAGTGCCTAATGTATATCACCAGAACATGAAAATACAGTAGCTGTACTATGTCCTAAACTTGGTGTGTGTGTGTGTGTGTGTGTGTGTATGTGTGTGTGTGTGTGTGTGTGTGCGTGAATGAGTTGCCACTACACCCAGTTATAACAACATATAAACAAATAAGAGTTTATTATTTATCTCCTGCAATAATCAGACTGCAGCATCAAGGCCAAATTCCAAAAATATAAAACATCAAAACATCAAACTTATCGTTCGTAAGGCCTTCAAATGACTTAAAAGGTCATGCAGAACAATACTTTTAGGTTATCAATAAAACAACAAATGTAATAGTTCTCAAAGCACTTGTCGTTGGGGCCCGTTGGTGCACGTGATACAACTCACCAAGCTGAAGTGTTCAGTGGCTATTATTTAGCTTCTCACTCATTACTTCCCGGTCCTCTGCTTCACAAAATGTCCGTCCTCATGGCCGAAGCGATGTCTCGTGTTATCCTTTTGCCCGCGAAACTCCAGTTCACAAAATGTGGCTCACAATCCGTGTTTAGCGCGATGCTCAAGCTCGTGTAGATAGCTTGTGTAGCTTAGCGTTGTTAGCATATTAGCATAAGCTGCAATGTACGTGAAACATCCGCTGTTCGCCGGTGAGATTGCAACGGTCGCGACCGGCTCCACTCAGTCTATAGAGTCCAGAAAATTGTTATAACTCAAATAGTTAGAGTTCCTTTTCGTTATCAAACGATCCCTTTTTTATATATATATATAATTTCTCCGTCTCGCCCCTCATGCGCACTTCTCCAAGACTCACCACGTTCGCGGGCTTCTTCCCTCTTTTCGGCCCCGCCCCCTATCATTCATTGGCGGATGCTTCCAATTGACTCGTGAAACAAAAAGCTTGATTGGATGATATACACATAGTCCCACATCATATCAGATGCTCAAAAAAAACCACAAAGCATTCATGTACATTAAAGCAAATGCAGCAAATAAACATACAGGGCAACAACATTGACACAGTTCAATACTGTTATCCATACCCCACTTTACATGTGCTTACACGTGTACTGTTCTATGCAGTATAATAAGTAGAATCCCATAATGACTGCAGTATTGACATGAAATGTCCAAACCCTAAGTAGCCACTTTTTGCCAAAAGTATTGGCACCTCACCGGGTATTCTGATGACGTCACTCGACATCACATGACGTCACATGAAAATTAAAAATTTGCACATGGACATGTGACATATCAAAACACTCAGCACAATGAGGGGAACTGCCCCATGGGTATTCTGGTCACGTCACGTGACGTCACGTGTAGCCCTGCCCCCAAAACAAGCGAAATAAAAAATTTGCACAACATGAACATGTGACATATCAAAACACTCAGCACATTGAGGGGACCTGTCCCACAGGTATTCTTGTCACGTCACGTGACGTCACATGTAGCCCCGCCCCCAAAACAAGCGAAATCAAAAATTTGCACAACATGGACATGTGACATATCAAAACACTCAGCACAATGAGGGGAACTGCCGCACGGTTTTCTGGTTACGTCACGTGACGTCACGTGTAGCCCCGCCCCCATAACAAGCTTATTCAAAAATGTGCACAACATGGACATGTGACATATCAAAACACTCAGCACATTGAGGGGAACTGCCCCACGGGTATTCTGGTCACGTCACGTGACGTCACGTGAGGTCACGTGAAAATTAAAAATTTGCACAACATGGACATGTGACATATCAAAACACTCAGCACAATGAGGGGATCTGCCCCACAGGTATTCTGGTCACGTCACGTGACGTCACGTGTAGCCCCACCCCCAAAACCAGCGAAATAAAAAATTTGCACAACATGGACATGTGACATATCAAAACACTCAGCACAATGAGGGGAACTGCCCCATGGGTATTATGGTCACGTCACGTGACATCAAGTGACGTCACATGAAAATTAAAAATATGCACAACATGGACATGTGACATATCAAAACACTCAGCACATTGAGGGGAACTGCCCCACGGGTATTATGGTCACGTCACATGCTCATGTCCGCTCACCTCCAAAAGTATTGGCACCTTACTGGTCCAGTAGCTTTCACAATCTTTCTATCCACTTGCCTCCAAATTGCACCGGCCTTTGCGAATACTTGCACCGTCAAAGCCAACATCAAAATTTGTCGCGACGAACTTTACAAATCTAGTTATTATTATTATTATTAGACAAAAATTTATTTTAAAAAATGCGGCCTAGGGCTTTCGAGCCACATGCACCAAATTCGGAAATGTCGTAGACCCTGGTCTGAAGTTTGTTGCTTCTATTTTTCTAAGCAATCGGAATTCCGGCATTCCCGGTACGGAAGCTCAAAATGGCCTTTTTTCCCATAGACTTTCATTATAAATTTTTAAGGTTTATAACTCGGCAAGTTTTCGAGCGATTTACACCGAACTCAGACAGGTTCTTTAGGACCTTACTCCGGACAAAGTTTTTATTCCGGAGTTCCGATGGAATTTTTGGCTTTCCCATAGTCGACGGTCCAATAGACTTGAATAGAGAATTCCGAAAAGTCCTCTAAGCTCTCACACACACAATACATCCAACATTATGAATTGCATGTACTGTTCTATGCAGTATAATAAGTAGAATCCCATAATGACTGCAGCATTGACATGAAATGTCCAAACCCTCAATAGCCACTTTTTGCCAAAAGTATTGGCACCCCCCCCGGGTATACTGATGACGTCACTCGACACCACATGACGTCACGTGTATCCCCGCCCCCAAAACAAGTGAAGTCAAACATTTGCACAACGTGGACATGTGACATATCAAAACACTCAGCACATTGAGGGGAACTGCCCCACGGGTATTATGGTCACGTCACGTGACGTCATGTGAGGTCACATGACGTCACGTGAAAATTAAAAACACTCAGAACAATGAGGAGAACTGCCGCACGGGTATTCTGGTGACGTCACGTGCTCATGTCCATTCACCTCCAAAAGTATTGGCACCCTAGCAGCCCAGTAGCTTTCACAATCTTTCTGTCCACTCGCCTCCAAAAAGCAACGGCCTTTGCGAATACTTGCATCGGTAAAGCCAACATCAAAGTTTGTCGCGACGAACTTTACAAATATAGTTATTATTATTATGTTGGCTTTGTAGAAGCCAACATTCTGATTTCCGTTATAAGCTTATTATTATTATTATTATTATTATTATTATTATTATTATTATTATTATTATTATTATTATGTTGGCTTTGTAGAAGCCAACTTTCTGATTTCTGTTATAAGCTTATTCTATATATGGGTATTCTGGTGACGTCACGTGACGTCACGTGTAGCCCCGCCCCCAAAACAAGAGAAATCGAAAATTTGTACAACATGGACATGTGACATATCAAAACACTCAGCACAATGAGGAGAACTGCCCTACGGGTATTCTGGTCACGTCACGTGACGGCATGTGTAGCCCCGCACTCAAAACAAGCGAAATAAAAAAATTGCACAACATGGTCATGTGACCAAAACACTCAGCACAATGAGGGGAACTGCCCCACAGGTATTCTGGTCATGTCATGTGACGTCACCTGATGTCACACGTAGCCCCGCCCCAAAAACAAGCAAAATTAAAAATTTGCACAACATGGACATGTGACATATCAAAACACTCAGCACAATGAGGGGAACTGCCCCACAGGTATTATGGTCACGTCACGTGAAGTCACGTGAAAATTAAAAATTTGCAAAACATGGACATGTGACATATCAAAACACTCAGCACAATGAGGAAATTTGTCCCACACGTATTCTGGTCACTTCACATGATGTCACGTGTGGCCCCGCCCCAAAACCAAGCAAAATTAAAAATTTGCACAACATGGACATGTGACATATCAAAACACTCTGCACAATGAGAGGAACTGCCCCACGTGTATTCTGGTCATGTCACGTGACGTCACGTGATGTCACATGTAGCCCCGCCCCAAAAACAAGCAAAATTAAAAATTTGCACAACATGGACATGTGACATATCAAAACACTCAGCACAATGAGGGGAACTGCCCCACGGGTATTATGGTCACGTCACGTGACGTCACGTGTAGCCCCGCCCCCAAAACTAGCAAAATCAAAAATTTGCACAACATGGACATTTGACATATCAAAACACTCAGCACATTGAGGGGAACTGCCCCACGGGTATTCTGGTCACGTCACGTGACGTCACGTGTAGCCCTGCCCCCAAAACATGCGAAATCAAAAATTTGCACAACATGGACATGTGACATATCAAAACACTCAGCACAATGAGGGGAACTGCCCCACGGGTATTCTGGTCACATCACGTGATGTCATGTGAGTTCACATGAAAATTAAAAATTTGCACAACATGGACATGTGACATATGAAAACACTCAGCACAATGAGGGGACATACCTCACAGGTATTCGGATCACGTCACATGCTCATGTCCGCTCACCTCCAAAAGTATTGGCACCCTAGCGGTCCAGTAGCTTTCACAATCTTTCTGTCCACTTGCCTCCTATATGCACCGGCCTTTGCGAATTCTTGCACCGTCAAAGCCAACATCAAAGTTTGTCACGACGAACTTTACAAATCTGGTTTACATTTCATTATATTTTTTTTAATCATTACAAGAAAAGTATATTTTAAAAAATCTTACCACTTATATTTGAAAATATTATTTAAGCTGTTTAGCTCTAGTTTATCAAGAGCAATAAATGTTTCAAATAAAAACTACAAAAACTCACAGAAACTGAGCTGTTGATCATTTTATTTCATTAAGTAATTCAAAACTGATTTTTACTTAAAGTACAGGCAAAGGATAACAAATAAGAAAATCATCAGTGAGTATATTTCTGTCATTAGTGACAGATTGAGTTATTATTATACATATAATTCATTCAGATATATGATTTCATCACAAATAAAGAGATTTTGATTCTTTGTTAAATGTAGTTGTCTTCATTCATGTTCTTGTCATGTCAATTGTTGCTGTAAGACAGAAACAAATATCAAAATGAGGCCAAAAAAGAGTTTTTTTTTAGTGTACACCATTTCCTTTTTATGCCTTTATGCTTTCTGAATAAAAGTGCAATGTCATTCCTTTTGTGATCCAGATTTGGTAAAACGTACCTTAGTAGCAACAACTGAATTTCACATCATTAAGACTGGTGTCATCTGCTGGGCCCTGAGGTGATTCCACTTTTGTTTGGATGCCACAAATCCCAGTTCCACCTCAAAGCGAGCTCCAGGAACCCCAGGTACCCAAGCTCATACCACTGCCTTCCAACACAGAGCCTGTGGGGCATTTGAACCTGGAATTTCAAGTTTGAGAAATGCCCTGTTATCTTTTCTAGTCAAATTGCTTCATCAAGCAAAGTTATGAAAACGTCCCGACTTTGATCATATCTTGTTAATAATTACTGAATAATCCAATTAAGATTATAGTAACAGATGAATTGAGAATTGAGTTAGGGGGCACGGTGGCTTACTGGGTAGCACGTTCGCCTCACACCTCGAGGGTCAGGGTTCGATTCCCGCCTCCGCCTTGTGTGTGCGAAGTTTGCATGTTCTCCCCGTGCCTCGGGGGTTTCCTCCGGGTACTCCGGTTTCCTCCCCCAGTCCAAAGACATGCATGGTAGGTTGCTTGGCATCTCTGGAAAATTGTCCGTAGTGTGTGATTGCGTGAGTGAGAGTGTGTGTGTGCCCTGCAATGGGTTGGCACTCCGTCCAGGGTGTATCCTGCCTTGATGCCCGATGACACCTGAGATAGGCACAGGCTCCCCGTGACCTGAGGTAGTTCGGATAAAGTGGTAGAAAATGAGTGAGTGAATTGAGTTAATTATGTTTATCAGTCACAAATCTTGATTTTTAAATCACTGCCTGATTACATAAGGTTTGACTTGCATTTCTGTTACAATTCAACATTTTAGTGAATCATTTTGTTCTGAATGTATTTTGTCAAAGCTGAAATTTGAAATGTATTTAAAGATTTGAGATGTGATACAAACACAAACACGTATAATAACGATACTTAATTTGTGCCATTGTTTTTGTTCAGTTTTTTAATTACTAAATTATTTATTACTTAAAAAACTGTATTACATAATATTGTGCCAATAATTCATATTTATGTTATACTTAGTATACTTATCTCCTGTAAGGCTATAATAGATTATAATTAAATTACTATCTAGACATTTCCATGATTTAATTTTCCATGTATATTAGAAGACTATCTATGTACTAGTTTGTATGTTTTAACAAATAGAAGTTCCATAGCTACTAACTTATTCTTTTAATACTAAGCATTCACATATGAAAAAGACAACATATTTTCGGTCTCTATGGTTAATTCTCTGCAGACCACCAGAGGGAGGCCTTCTGCACCTTCTTCATTGGTTGATGCTTTCATTTCCCCTTCACTATGCTCATGTTTTGTGTTGTGATGGCGGCACGCACACCGCCGCAAAATCATGGAGGAAAAAACGCTCTTCGCCCTCTGCATCGGCAGCCAAGAAGGCAGCGGTTCAGCACCTTGGCCATCGGTGCAGACCGCAATCTTTTAAACTTCAGGCTAGTGAGAGGTAAGGGGGTGTGCCTGATGGAACTAATGGATGTTGTCCCGTTGATATTTTTTTCAGAAACCTCCAGCTGATCCAGAACTTCAGATTGCTGGCTGAGCCTAGGCTTTGCTCCTGGAGAGGACTGCTTCACATTTTCACTGCCGTCCCCCTCCTGCTGCCTAGGCTTGGAGCCTGGATGACATTACTTGCTCTAATCCCGCCTCTGTGCCTACTCTTCCGTGCCCCATCTCTCTAAGTGCCCTACAGTGTGTTCACATGTTTCAGTGCTTCACTGTTTTTTTGTCAACATTTTTTTGATGCCATATTTGTTTTGACATTGGCATAGACTTTTTCCTATTGTTTATGTTTTAGTAGTAGTAGTAGCCTTTATTGTCACTGGTCACAGGTACCGTGAAATTAGCCATCAACCTGTCCATACATACAATACATACAATATGACAAGGGGGGACAGGTCAGGAAGACAGGGAATTGAAAAGAAATACAGCATAACATGAGGGAAGGGAGGAGAAGAAAAAAAACAACCCCCAGACTATGCTTCTACAGTGTGGGAACAGGAAAAACAACTCAGCAACATAAGCACATAAACAGTATGCCATAAACACACAACTTGCAACAGGGGAGCGGAGTGTATGGGGGGTGGAGGTAATCCAACACAGCAAGTGTATGACATTGAGACATGTGTAGCCATGGAGACAGCATTGATCAGGTCCCAGACAGAGTCAACATTTCGCAGGTGTCTATGGAAATAGGGGAAGGAACGCAAGAGCATCTCGTTGCAGTGCTCTTCCAGGGGAATTGTTGTTCCAGCAGCGGCCTTGGCCAAGGTCAGTGCTGGTCCAAAGTTCTCCATGATGTTAACAGTATCCAAAGCAATGAGCCTCACCGTGATGTTATCCATATTGTGGTTAATAGTCCCAGCCTCAGTGTTGACTGCTCTGCCCACTGCATCAATCATGACGGGCAGTCTTGGGAGGTTTTGGACAGCTGTCAATGTTTTCTGATTTCCTCGATAACCCAGGGCAATGCCTAATCCAATCAGCATAACTCCTGTTATCATGGTTCCGAATAGGTAGATATCTTCAATTAAATGTCCTCCACGGAAAGAGCCACCAGACACATGACCCGCCACCTCTCCCACGCGTCCATCGTATAGCTAGCTGCGAACGTTCCGGCAGGGCAGTCAGGTTCCCCCGAACCCAAGTTTCTCGTCAAGAAGATGGTGTCAATTTCGTTGAGAGACCAGTTTATCAAATCCATGATGTTTTTTAGTTTGGAGAGCAGTGCGGAGAGAGTCTCTCAAAGTATAAGACAATAGACGAGACGAGAGGAGCAAAGCAGGGAAAGTAAAGGGGAGGGAGAGGGAAAGAAAATGCGACCGCCTTCGCCAAAAGAGGAAAAAAAAAATTATTTTGTTAAAGTAGAAACAGTTGCATTATGCTTTAAAATTGTGAGCCATATATTTATTTAATATAATTGCCACATACATTTAATCTTTAACACTGTTTGACTGGCTGAGCTCTCCATGCTTGTTCTGCCCCAAAAGCACGCTGACACACTGTAGAGGTTAACGGCCTCCCATTGTCTGCTCTCCTGGATTCAGGCACAGAGACGGGATTAGAAGCATCATTACACTGCTGCACCGGACAGTTTTATCTCAACCAGTGAAGCTGGCAAGGACAATTGCAGTCTCGTGTATTCATGCCGAGGCACGCTCAGTCTCAGCCGTACTAGTCCAGGTCTGCTCGCAGCCTGGACAATGTCATCATCTACTGCTCCACATGGGTTGACTAACTATACCACCTCAGGGAGGTTCTGGGAGGCCTCTGGAAATGCAGAATCACAGAGACTGTGGAACCTGCCTTACAGCATCAATGGATGGCAAAATCAAACTAAGCATGCTCCTGGCACAGAAACCATGACAAGAAAAAGTGCTTACAATGTACATTCTAATGATAATTTTTATTAGCACCATTTTCTGTTTTTGTCAGCTTCCTATCGTATCCTATTCTACTTATTTTCACTTTTATTACTGATACTTTTCAGTTCCCAAAGACTGCAGCATTCACGGTAGCAGTCAAACATTCAGGTCATGCAGAGAACATCATGAACGACGTTCGTGGAGAGCCGTTACTGCTGACCTTTTATATCTGCTTTCTTCACTGTAATCAGAAGTTTATGATTCACAACATCCCGTTCTGTTTAGCTGTAAACAGAGAGCTCTTGCTGATTACTTGAATATGTCATGCAGTAAGATTCTCAGGCTCCTGAAGAACAGTTGTTTTTTTCTCTCGTATCACAGTAATACACAAATAACACATTACTGAACTTGAATTTTTGGCTACAGCTTTTCCCTTAATTTGGTTTATGTTATCTAAACATATATATATGAATATATATATATATATATATATATATATATATATATATATATATATATATATATATATATATATATTCATTATATATATATATATATATATATATATATATATATATATATATATATATATATATATATATATATATATATTCATATCAGGATATCTGGTAAAGAAACCACAATCTGGTAAAGAATGTCTGCCAAATGCTGTAAATGAGTCTCAGTGTTGTTGAGAAGTTAGAGAAATTATATGGAATGAGAAATCCTGTTATACCTTTATATTACACATAATCATGTTTTAACACTATTTAAATATTTAAATATTTAACTCCACAACTCCACAACAGAAAATTTTCCTCATGTTGCACATAAAATATAATGTTACCATGTTCATTCTATGTGTGTTGAAGAGATTTATGATTCTTTCTTAAACTAAATAGCAATAAAACAGAATTTCTCCTTATAGGCACAAAAACTGTGCTTAACAAATTTTCGAATTTTCTTATTTCCATTGATGAATCTTTCATAGCTCCCTCATCTCAGGTTAAGAGTCTTGGTGTCATCTTTGATAGTACCCTTTCTTTTACCTCACATGTAAATAATGTTACTCGGGCTGCATACTTTCACCTTCGAAATATCAATAGGCTTCGTTCCTTTCTCACCACTCAATCTACCACCACTCTTATTCACAGTCTACTAACCTCCCGGCTTGACTACTGTAATTCTCTTCTTATTGGGCTTCCTCACAAAACCCTTCATAAGCTGCAACTCGTTCAAAACTCTTCTGCCCGTATTATCACTCGTACTCCCTCTATCCATCATATTACACCTGTTCTGGAACAGCTACACTGGCTTCCCATTAATTTTCGTATCAAGTATAAAATTCTTCTTTTAACATTTAAAGCTATCCACAATCTTGCACCTTCATATCTTCTTGATCTTCTTCATACTCCAAAACCAACTCGCACTCTTAGGTCTTCTTCTCTGTCCGTCTTGTAACGATGGGGAACAGAGCTTTCAGTTACTCTGCACCTCAGCTCTGGAACTCACTTCCATCTGAGCTCCGTAATATTGATTCTCTTTCATCATTTAAATCTCAGCTTAAAACTCATCTGTTTAGTTTAGCTTACTCTACATCATGATTTGTAATGTTGGTCCAATTTTTTATTTTTATTTTTTTTTTCTATGTAAGTATTGTATAACTATATTTTTTGTTGTTTTTCTTCTTCTTTTGTACGGTGACCTTGAGTGTTAGAAAGGCGCCTTTAAATAAAATGTATTATTATTATTATTATTATTATTATTATTATTATTATTATTATTATTATTATTATTATTATTATTATTATGTGTGTTTAAGGCAGATTTATATGACAGAATCTCTATGAGTAAAGAACTAACGTCATTTCACTTCTCCCAAATGCCCAAGCTACTGATTTATCAGAGCCTGGATTACAGATATGTCTAAATTCTAGTTTTTAAAATCAGATCAATCAAATATTGTGAAGACTACAGAAAATCAAACACACAAACCAAAATCGTTAATGTAAATCAACATTTTTTATTGTACTGTCACATAATCTTGAACAAACTAATATAGATTTATATTAAGCCCTTACCATTTTTTTTGGAACAAATCATTGTGATTGTGATTAACTTCAGTCAGAATAAGATCAATATTTTATGTCATGATTATATTTTTGAAACCAAATCTATGTAGAATTGTGTGTACTTTTCTTTTTAATCTGCCAGATATGAGCACTTAAAGAAGTGAATCCAGACTAGTATAATTTTACACAAGCAAATATTAAATTGTGTAATTATACAAAAGAATATTTGTTGTTTTCAAATCTAAGCAGAGCAACACAAATGTAAGATTCTTTAATCTTATGAATGACACAAATGCATTTTTTCCAAAAACAATTTTAAGGAACATCATTTTAAGTCATTGCCCCATCATTTTATCATTTTGCAAACCTTATTCGCAGCAGAAAAAGTTGACATCATTAAGAGAAGTGTCGTCTCCTAAACACTGTGGTGACTCTATTTTTGTTTGGATTCCGCAAATTCCTGTTCCAACACATTTTTGACTCCATCCACCCCATTCTCCCCAGTTCATGCCGTTTCCGGTCAGCTGTTCCCCTCCAGTGCATGTGAACCTAGAAGATTTTAATTTTTTTTTATTTATTATATAAGAAAGCACTTTGCAATATTCCTTTAAGCTACTTCTATAGCTTGACCCTGAGCTCTGAGTCAGGACATGATGATCCAGCAGTTAAGGCGCTGGGCTCTTGATCAGAAGGTCGGGGTTCGAGTCCACAAGCTGCTGAGACATCAACGTTGGGTCCTCGGGCAAGGTCCTTAAACTCACCTGCTCCAGGGGTGCCGTTCCTATGGCTTGACCCTGCGCTCTGACCCCATAACCTGAGATATGCGAAAACCCTTCCCCAGGCGCCGCAGCATAAATGGCTGCCCACTGCTCCGGGTGTGTGTGTTCACTGCTGTGTGTGTGCACTTTGGATGGGTCAAATGCAGAGAACGAATTCTGAGTATGTGTCACCATACTTAGCTGTATGTCACGTCACTTTCACTTCACTTTCACAGATATAACCATTTATTTATACAGCCTTCAAATAAAGTGTTATTCTTTACAGTTTCTTTTAATAATTAATTAATATTTATTCATTAATAATGAGTTATAAGGAGATATCGGTCACCTTATGTTGTTAGCAGCAGTATCATCATCAAATATTTGAGGGAATTCTACACGCAGCTGAAATGACTGCAGCACACCTTTTGAGCACCAAATGTTCGGTGTCCAAGTTCCCCAGCTTAAAGAAAAAAAGGCATTAATAGCTTGCACAAAATTTAAAACTGAGCATGCGTAGAAGATTGACTTAATATTAAAGCTTAAGTTTATTATGTGATGTGTGAACACAAATTATGTCAGCTATGCTGTAGCATTTTTTCCCATCACAGCTTTAAATTATTTTATTATTAACACTTGTTTTGCCAGTGAAAATTGCTGACCCCTTATACAATTATTCTTAGGCAATTACTGACTTTTAAATAGAATTCCATTCACCACTGGAACATGTTATGTGTAAATCCTGGTATTGCCTGGTCCACTGATTAAAGCCTTTATGGTTGATTGATTAACTGTTGGGCCATTGATGAAAGCATTTTTTGGATAAAAGCATCATCAATGTATTTAATGTAAAACCATGGATTTTGTTTGCATGTGAAGCTTTACCTGCCAGCATCAGATCGGACTGTTGAATAATCCTGAGGATCCCTTGTGGAGCCTATTGGTTTAGTGCAGTGAAGGGCAATTCCATTTAGAGCTGTTTCATCGCCATCTCCTTGAAATCTTTCAACCTAGATAACAAGTGAAACATATTACTAAAGTTAATATTTATTTAAGTATTATATATGTAGAAAGAGAGAGAACGAGAGATTTAGCTACATAAGAATGACACACAGACGGTGAAAGGAAACAAAAGATAATGACATAGGGACATGTGTGTTATAGTCGTTAAGACATTGGGCTATTAATCTGATTAAGGTCTAATTTTGAAAGTTCAAATATAATCTAGCTGCCTGTTGTGTCCTCCAACAAGAGAGAGAGAGTAGTTAAGTATAGAACAGTTGAAAATAAATGAATAATTCTTATACATATTTAATTCAGCAAAATTAGAATTATTTATAAGTAATCCAGAAAAAATTGCTTACTTTGAGACTAAATCCTGTAGCATACGTCCCATAGGGGCACATATCTCGCTGTCCCCATGAGCCCCAGATCATTCCGTTACTAACTTCAATCTTGCTAGAATACATCCTCTTACCTATCTGTCCATTGCTGACACTCATGAGAACAAACAGAGGCAAAACAATACTGCTCACAAACACCATGATTAATAGATACTGTACCTCTTCTTGATAACCTAGATAAAAAAAAGTCACGGTATTAGCTTGTCAGAATCTTCCTTCTTCAGAAAAAGAAACAAAATTCTATTCTAAACTGAAGACACACTGAGACTGCTTATAACTGCTTACATGCTGTCATTTCCATTAAATGCTATTGGTTACCTAAATTCCTCCTGTTCCTGTAAACAAGCAGATGTGACAGGAAATATGTGCATGTAAATAGACAATGTCCAACGGTAAATTGGTCATTTACCTTTGGACATTGATTAAATCAACAAATGAACTGTTTTCCAGTAAAACCTTAGTCAGATAATGGTAATCTTAAAGCAGAAGCAACAGCGTGAACGTAATCTGTCCTCAGTAAAGAATCTTAAATTGTGATTACCTTGTGTAAACTGAGCCACAGATTTTTAAAGCAGACACATTCCTGACTTTGGCTGACTATTTTGCCTTTAAAGACAGTGGGAAAATCTTATGAACATTCCTTTTTATTTTAAATAGCTACTTCAGTTAAGGAGATACCCTAAACTATATCCAACCTTATGGCAAGTAAAGTAATCATTATAAAGAAGTATCAAATAAGGCTGGACAAATAAAGTCTGATTAAGGCAATTGAACTGTGCACGTGCTTCTAAATATAACCGTGATATGTTCTAACCAGATTTACATTGTTATTATGTATTTGGTTATTATGTTTATGTTAATGTGCTTATGGTTATTTATTTTCTGTTATTTGTCTTTCTGTATAGTTTTACGGTACATTGAATGGTGCTTTGAAGGGTGCATTGAAGTGTGAAGCATTAGATCTAATATGCTGAAGGCAAGAAAGGATGCATGGAATTTGGTAATGCAGACTGAGGCAAAGGTTTAATGCTTCAAAAATAAACGTTCTAGCATCAGTGGAAACTCTCTGCCTTATTCTTTGGGACTAAGGGGCCGCTACATGTGCTTTTGCCCGAAGAAATATCGAGGGGAAATCAAGTATTTAGTGGCCTGAAGTTTGGACGGGTCTGGGACGGTGTGTACCCAGGGATGGGTAAGTCTGACTCTTTTATGCAATGCAAGGAAGAAAAGCTTAAGCTAACTGTTTTATTTCCACACTCTTAACCCGAATTAGTTGGTGTCACTAGAATTTTTCGAGGAAACCAGTTGCACGAATCCATTTTAGTTTTTACACAGAATAAAACTAAAAAAGTTAAGTTGTTTGAACATAGAATCTCAAGTCATGTGATAGACAAATCAAGTTTACATTAGTAGTCTTTACTGAAATACATTAGTTCACATTACTAATGTTTTTGAGCATATGTTTTATAAAATAACTCTCAATGTCTTATAATTTAAATTATACTACTTAAATGAGATTTTATATATTAATTTAATAAGAAATTCAACAATAACACCATTTAATTTTTTTATTGTTGACAAAAAACAGGTAACACTGCAATATACTCAAGTTCACAATGTTAACAATACAGTGTTTAGAGGAAAATACAGTATTCAAAAATAAAGCATTAAACTGGATAAAAATAAAAGGAAAAGAGCACATGCACACACTCCTGCACACACTGGTGACAACTTTTGAGTTGATGATATCAATAGAGCAACAACATGCAGTTTTAACATACAGTACACTATAAGCGCAGAACACTGGTAAATGTTAAGAGCACTTACTGCACTGACTGGACAATCGGAACAAGAATCTGTTCAAAGATTCACACTGCATCTTGAGAACAAAAAACAGGCATGACTTCTGATGCTAGCTTAGCCCTGATGGTAATTAACTATGATGTTTTAATAGGTACCCTCGTTTGTCACATATAAATTCACAAAACGTCCACTGCATCTTCAAAAGAACCTGTGAAAACAGATCATAAGAAAATGTTTTGATTAGCAAATCACTTTCACTGTAAAACGTTAGTGAATATCTGCTAATGACTACATTTTTAAAGTTTAAGTTGCTATTACAAACAAACAAAAAATAATAAATGTTTCAAAAGAAACTTTAAGAAACACGTTTTGAATGGTTATTGTAATACACCTGAGACATATGCTAACGTTAGCGGCAAGCACGTGTACATGCATATACACTTATATGAACCAACAAAAAAACTTATGCCAGCGAAATACAAACATTGTAACTGGAACATATAACACTGGCTAACGTTATCAAATGTGACCTGACAGAAATAGCTCATGTTACTGTGAACGGACAGAAAATGAGAAAAAAAACTATCATCAATCATCACATTTACACTTATTTTACAAGTTAACTTATTAACATTTAACTAACATCAGTTTTAGGGTAATCATTTATTGTCATATATCTAACACCAACACCACCGCTATCACTATTTATACTTCTACTTCTACTACTACTACTAATAATAAATATTATTTGTTATAGGTATATATTGTTGTTGTTAAATGTATTAAATAAATAACAGCTTGTTTAAATGTTTTAAATTTATGGTTAATGTTTAAAAGTACCATATGACCTTTCTATGGTTTTCTATTTTGAATTCTGACACTGAAAAATTTTGTAGCTTTTGCAGGTCTTGAAAGTCTTTTTTCTATGTATATAATATTCAGTACATGTATGCCTTGTTTTTTTTTATGCACATACACAATGTGTGTGTGTGTGTGTGTGTGTGTGTGTGTGTGTGTGTGTGTGTGTGTGTGTGTGTGTGTGTGTGTGTGTGTGTGTGTGTGTGTGTGTGTTTTTACCTTCCTACAGCAGAACTGATAGTTGAGTAGCTCCCAACAATACCGCTGGGGCCAATGAGAGCAGTGAAGAGAAATTGCATTTAGTGCTGTGTCATCTGTCCAAATTCCCTGATATGGTTGAACCTGAGAAACAAACAAACAAACATAAAACTACTTTAGTAATTGAAAATTATTTGTTAAGTAAATCTCCCATATTTTCATGAAAATTTAAACTGTGCCCTTTACCCAAACTGCACAACTCTGTATTATGTTTATTGTTACAATCTGTGGTCCACTGGAATAATTCAGCACCTCTTTGCTTTAAATACATGGCTTAATACATTGTGACTCTGACTTTACAATTTATTTCACTTGTACAAATATAGATCATTTTAGTTACACCACAAATAAGCTGTACTTACCTTGAGGCTAAAGCCTGTAGCATAGGTGCCTGTAGGACACTTCTCTGAAGTTCCCCATTTTCCCCAGATCTGTCCGTTATTCACAGAGATCGAACTGGGAAACGGCCCGATAATTCTGCTTTGTGTATCACTGACACTTGCACACTCCCTGAAGGAAAGCATGAGCAGAGGCAAAACAAGCACAAGATACATTCTTTTGGATACAGCTGAAACTAAATTGAAACTGTTGTCAGGTAATCAGAATAATTATTTCTGCAAAAGTGCTCATGCAAAAGCAGACGCTTTGGTGTTTATATACAGTCTACCTACCCATTTGGTGCAAAGTATTACATAAGTAATTACTGTAATTATCATATTTTACCCCTCAATATTTGGCATTAATCCAGTGCACAAATATTAAACTGGTTTAATTTAATTAGTTCAATTTAAATCATGTTTAAAGCAATAACAAATATTTTACAGATTATAATTTTTTTCTTCAGCAATAATTTGATTATGTAAATAAAAAAGAATCGTTAAGTAATAAATATTTGCACGTTGGTACAGGATCACTGCTGTTGGCTTTAGGTGTGAATGAGTGTGTGTATGTGTGTGTATGCCCTGCAAAGGATTGGCATAATATCCCTACAATCTCCATAAAAAAATAAAATAATAATAATTAAACTAATTGAGTTAATTATGTTTATCAGTCACAAATCTTGCTTTTTAAATCACTGCCTGATTACATAAGGTTTGACTTGCATTTCTGTTACAATTCAACACTTTAGTGAAACATTTTGTTCTGAATGTATTTTGTCAAAGCTGAAATTTGAAATGTAATTAAAGATTTGAGATGTGATACTAACACAAACACGTATAATAACGATTCTTGAATTGTGTCATTGTTTAGTTGTCAGTTTTTTAATCACTAAATTATTTATTACTTAAACTGTATTACATAATATTGTGCCAATAATAGGTATTTATATTAATAAAATCTATTATTTCTATAACTCTTCTTCTTCTTCTTCTTCTTCTTCTTCTTCTTCTTCTTACATATAAAACATAAATATAATTATATGGACATAAGCATACAACATATTTAGATTCATTATGTTTAAAGCATATAATAATCTTTCATACTGTGTTATTCAAGAATACTGTATTTACCGTACTTAACATTTATATAACACAAGGAAGGATAATGAATATAAATACAAGGGAGTTTCTGTGCCATCCAGGGTATGATTAGATACAATTGTAGAGATGTTTGAGACACACACTAACACCTACACAAAAACACACACATACACACCCACACAAACACAGAGACAAACAAAACAAAACAAAAGTAAAAGTTTCCTTGCTAAACCTTTCCTTGTTTGTCAGATCACTAGGTAAACAATAATAAACTAGACAAGGTAACTTATTAATTAATCTAAAAACAGTAATCCACAACAACAGCAAAAAAAGATTTTCAAAAAGATTTGCCGGTTGGCAAACTGATGTAATTCAAAAAAGTGTCTTAAACAATTAATGTTGACTGTACTAACACTATCCTGTAGTTTCTGTCAATTGGATATTTACAAAATATAAATATATACTCTGCATGACAATTTATTTAATCAATCAAAAACGTTTTTATTAACACACACACACACACACACACATACACACACACACACACTCACACACACACACACACACACACACACACACACACACACACACACACACTATATACTGTATATGTATATATTCATTTGTTTTTCTATACACTGAAGATGTTAGGGTGTGAGACGAAAAGATGAATATGAGACGAGAGAGCAGAATTTCAGCTTTAATTTCCTCATATTTACATCCAGATGTGTTGTTGATTTGTTTGGTAAGTCAGTTTAGAGCCCCATTTAGATTAAGGGCTCAAAACGTACTAAACAGATATACTGTAAGGGTTTAGAAATAAATATAAGGAAATGAAACCTGGAATTCTGCTCTGGTGTGTCATTTTCTCACAGTCTTCTTATAATCGCTTGACGCACTCACCAACACATTCAGTGGGAAATGTCTGATATATAAATAAGAATGATATACAAAGGGATTAATTATAATTATGCTTCAGAAATGTTTCCTTTAATCATGCAGCTAAACAGAAAGTACAACGAAATAAATGATTATAAATCCAGAAAATAATAATACCTCCTTTATGAATATTATCCACATTCACTGTTACATTTGAATTGGTAATTTTCAAAATTGAGTTTTTGTTGTTCCATAATTCACATAATTTAGCAACAGAATTAATGTAGTTTGGGCAGCAAATTGCCTTAGAAATATAGTCACAGTTTATTTCACTGTTCCTTAACTCTAAAATACAAATGTTAAAATATAAAATATTCTGTAATATACAGAACAATGTTGCAAATGTTGATTAATTATACATAATTGCATGGTGTTGGTAATGTGATGGCTCTTATGGATCCCAGAGAAAGGACAAAGATAAAAAAGGGTAAAGTTATATCTGTGTTCGTTTCCCTGTCACGAAGTTTCAGTGTTTTTAGAAATTGGAAAAAAACACGTTGCTGAATATTTTCTTACTTTAGTACATTTACAAAGTAAAAAGAATTTAAAAAGCTGTATGAAAATTATAATAAATATGAATGTACAGTTTCTATTTGGGGAATTTAATAGATAATAATAATAATAATAATAATAATAATAATAATAATAATAATAATAATAATAATAATAATAATAAATTGTCCGTAGTGTGTGAGTGAATGAGAGTGTGTGTGCCCTGTGATGGGTTGGCACTCCGTCCAGGGTGTATCCTGCCTTGATGCCCGATGATGCCTGAGATAGGCACAGGCTCCCCGTAACCCGAGGTAGTTCGTATAAAGCGGTAGAAAATGAGAGAGTGAGTGAGAGTGAATGTAAAGTTTCTATTTGGGGAACTTAATAGATAATAATAATCAATATAATACTTTGTGTATTCAAAGGTTTGGACTGATGAATAAGCTTTATATTGTTTCTTTTTTAGATTTTTTATTATATTGTTATTCACATTTATAATACAAATTTCGTTTCAGCCACGTTTCAAAGTATATGATCAATTTTAATGTGTTCTGTCATTTTCCCTGGATTTTGACTCTTTAGCTGTTCACTTTTTTTATTCTGCCAGCCCTCTAATAGTCTATTTGTGATCAATTGATCTGTATCTGTTTACTGTTTTGAGACTTCCTTGGGTTTTAGATTTGTCTGAAACCTGCATCTTCTTCAGTCAGGAATGAACTCAGGAATGAACTACAGAATTAGGTCATGATTTTGCCATACAGGTGTATTGATACACACGCTACAGACCAGGGTAATACAAAACACAGGGAGGTTTATTGAAGTTTGAGGTTTATTACAGTATCGTAACTGAACTGTAAGAAGCACCACAATGTTGCAGCACACACAAACACCCACGCAGGGGATATCACCGGAAGAAAATACACTGAATCCTTAACTGGAGGCAGTAGCTGCAAAGTGATGATGAAGGAAGGAAAACCGATTGCTATGAAACAACCGAACCGGGAGTCTGGAGCTTGAATGACTGCGGGGAAAAATCACATTAGTGCATACGAGAGCAGACAAAGAGTGAGTGACTGAGAGTAGCTTATATAAAGTGTGTGTTGATTGATGAATGAGGAACATTTGGTGCTGATTAGTACTCAGGGGAATGTGAATGCTGGTGAGTGAGAGAAGGACCTGGTGACTCTGTGACAACAGGTAAATACCAGTGAATGTTACTGCAAAAGAACACAAATATGAAAAAGAGAAACGGATTGTTATAACAATTAACAGTATATTAATGGTCTAGGGAATTGAATGAAATATATAGTATCAGATTTTAATTTTGATTTAAAATAGTTATCTGAAAACTTAGAATTTAAGATTTGTTAGTGGGCTCAGTCTTTTAGAGCCTGCTGAAGTGTTAATTCTAACAAGGAATTGTTCTTATTCTGTTTTTGATTATACCCTTAGTGGAATCTCCAGTAAGGCTATAATACTTTCTTGAATTACTATCTAGACATTTCCATGATTTAATTTTCCATGTATATTGCAAGACTATCTATGTACTAGTTTGGATGTTTTAACAAAAAGAAGTTCCATAGCTACTGACTTATTCTTTCAATACTAAGCATTCACATATGAAAAAGACAACATATTTTCGGTCTCTATGGTTAATTCTCCGCAGACCAGCAGAGGGAGTCCTTCTTCACCTCCTTCATCGGTTGATGCTTTCATTTCCCTTTTACGATGCTCATGTTTCATCATCTCGTGTTCGAGATCCACCTATGGGAAGGGCATCCGTTCCTGACCTCTACAGAAGCATCCAATTGCACCAAGTCTGGCTTGACAGACAGGAGCGCGTGCCAAAGGCAGGTAAGGTAACGCCCTTTACCCGAGTGCATAATGCACCTGCACGCGCTGCCTTTCCTCAGTTTACTTTCGCTTCTCGCGACTTCTGATCCTACCTCACAGCTCCCTGGTTTTTTGGACTGCACTTTCTGTCTTCAGGAGGACATATCGCTTGATCAGCCTCCGCCGGACGTGTACGTCCTCAGCCAGGTTAGCTTCGCGAGCCGCCCACGCTCGCACCCCCCTTTTTTCTGTAGGCTGCCCGCCTGCTTTTTTGCCTTTTTTCCTCCTTATGGCGCTCTCCAAAGCGGCTCCGGCTACTCCGGTGGACGACCTATCGCGAGCCTGCCCGGCCGCGTGCGGTGCGCTTATAGCCGCGAGGGATTCCCATCCCTTCTGCGTTGTCTGCACGGGTCTCAAGCATGCGCAAGAGGCTATTGATCTGCCGGAGAACTGTAGCCATTGCCTGGCGCTCCCAAAAAAGCTCCTGCGTCGCAGGCTTCCTCTGACTGGACCGACATGTGTCCTTCCCCGTTTGAGGATTTACTACCGGCCGACGACCGCTTCCCCGACCGCTTGCTCGTCCTCCGCAACGCCCGTCAGGCTGTCCAGGCTAGCGGCCGCTCTATGGCTTTGTCGGTGGTCGGAGAACGTGCGCTGTGGCTCAACCTATGTGGTCTCCCCGATAGTGAGAAGCGCCGCATTGCTGGGGCGCCAGTTGAGCCGGGTCAAGCTCTTTTCGGCCCAGCCGTTGCGCTGATGCAGCAGCGCTACGTTGATAAGAAGAAGGAGGATGAGGCCTTCAAACTGTGTCTTCCTAGAAAGCCGGCACCGCGCCAGACGCCATCTGGGAGGCCACCTAATGCTCCTGCTGCGGGACGCCAGTCCCACTATGCTGGCAGGTCCAACAAACCCCGTGGGAAGCCACAGGCTAAGCAGGGCGGGCCCCCTCCCCCGATAGGCCCTGGTGTAAGACGTCTTTCGCCGCGGACGCGGCTCGGAGGCCTCCTATCCCCGCTCCTTCTGTTCCGAAACGTAAGCAGCCGACCTGATGTTCGGCCTCTGGGGGTCTTCAGTCCGCGTTCATGGGCGGCCAGCCCTCCGGACACCCGTTCTACCCTCCAGGCTCACCCGTCCAAGAGACGGAGGGTCTCCTTCTGCGAGGTCAGCCCCCCCTCGCTGGCGAGGGTCATCCTTTGTTCCGCACAGGCTTCCCCGTTCCCAGCAGGGACGGTCGTGGGATCGAGTGCAGAAGCAGTGTCACCAAACACCCCCCCTTCGCACACCTCTCACATGTTCAATAAAGGCTACGGCCCCAGTTTTTCACAAAAAAATGATGAAAACTTCTCTGGTTTGGCCACTGGAGGGCGCCATCGTGCCATCAATGAACGGTCCGGCCGGACCGGCCCCCGGCGTCCCGCCCTCCCGTGTATGGATGCTCGGGAGTCACGTGACAGCCTGGCTGTCTGTCTCGGCCCCCGATTGGATGATTCACACAGTCACGAGGGGTTACAGACTTCAGTTTGTCCAATCACCCCCACGGTTCAACGGAGTGGTCTGGTCCCACACGGACCAGTGCTCCGCCCACATTCTGAAAGACGAGATCTCATCTCTTCTCGAGAAGGGAGCGATTCGAGTTGTACCCGCGCATCTAAGCAATCAGGGGTTTTATTCTCATAATTTCCTGGTCCTGAAGAAGGACGGATCTCTCCGTCCTATTCTGGATCTCAGAGTGTTGAACAAACGTTTACGGAAATACAACTTCAGAATGTTAACACACGGCTCTCTCATATGTTCGATAAAGTGGAACGATTGGATTTGCTCGATGGATCTGAGTGATGCTTTTTTCCACATAAGCATCTATCCTCCGCACACAAAATTCCTTCGTTTCGCCTACCAAGGCGTATGTTACGAATTCACAGTCCTTCCATTCGGGCTCGCCCTGAGTCCGCGGACGTTCTGTCTGTGTGTGGAGGCGGGGCTTGTCCCGCTGAGAATAGCGGGTCTCACGGATCCTAGCAGCGGATATAGGGAATAGCGGATAGCGGAATAGCGGATCCTGACTTACATAGACAATTGGCTTATTATAGCCGATTCGAGAGAGAATGTGATTCAGAACACTGCCCGTGTGCTCTCACACATCGCTGCGCTTGGTTTCAGAGTCAATGTGTTAAAGAGCAATTTCACTCCCGCTCAGGCGTGCGCCTAGCGCGGGGGCACGTCTCTTCATTCATGAACTGTCTATCGCGGTTCAGAGAAGGGGCGCGGATACAGTATCGCACATGTCTCAGATTACAGGGTTTTATGGCTTCGGCTGTCCATGTCTTGCCTCTAGGTCTTCTGAGAATGAGGGCTTTCATGAAGTGGATTTTGTCCCTTCATCTCTGCCCTTGCGTGATCTTTTCCGCTTTGTTTCGGTGACGTAGAGCTGGAGAGCTGCGGAGTTTTACGCACATGGGACCCCTCTCGGGGCGATCATGATGCGGAAAGTGGTCACGACAGATGCCTCCTTGACAGGGTGGGGAGCCACTCAAGAGGGCAGGTCAGTGAACGGTGTGTGGCCGATCTCACTTCGCTCAGCCCATTTAAGTTACTTGGAGCTCCTCACTGTGTGGAAGGCTCTGATGCAGGGGGCATCATGTGCTGGTACGCTGCGACAATATGACAGCTGTAGCATATATCAACCGTCAAGGCGGCATGCGCTCCTCCAGGCTTCACGCTCTGGCTCACAAGCTGTTGGTATGGAGCACGCAGCACTTTCTGTCGTTACGGGCGACTCACGTCCCAGGCCTTTTGAACAGAGGTGCAGACCTTCTGTCGAGGGGTAACCCTCTGTACAAAGAGTGGAGGCTCCACCCCCAGATAGTGGGACTGCTCTGGGAGAGGTTTGGCCAGGCTGCCGTCGATCTCTTCGCCTCGCGCGAAAACGCCCACTGTCCTATGTTCTTCCCGCTTCGGGACGAGGACGCCCCCCTCGGCATGGACGCTCTGGCTTACCCATGGCCCAGCGCGCTGCTCTACGCTTTCCCTCCGCTCTGCCTGATATCCCCGACCCTGGCCAGGGTCGCGGTGCAGGGTTTATCTCTGATCCTCATAGCCCCCAGGTGGCCCAAGGCACCTTGGCTAGCGGAGATAATTCCTCTTCTGTATGCGGAGCCGTGGCCCCTCCCGTTGCGTACGGATCTCCTGACCCAGGCGAACGGGGAGATTTTTCATCCTCACTCGGGCAGGGTGGCTCTCTGGGCCTGGCCCGTGAGAGGGCGAATTTGAGCACGCTGGGGCTTCCCCCCCATGTTATCGCCACGATTCAGAGTGCCAGGGCCCCTTCCACACGCTCTCTCTATGATTGCAAATGGCGTGTGTTTGAGGCGTGGTGCGAGGAGCACCAGCTCGTCTCGTATCTGTGCTCAGTCACTGATATTTTGGGTTTTTTACAGGGCCTTATCGATCGTGGCAGGTCTTTTTCGACGATTAAGGTCTATTTGGTGGCTGTCGCTGCATGTCACGCCGGTTTCGGTGACGCTACGGTGGGGCAGCACCCCTAAATCCGTAGATTTATGAGGGGCGAGTGCCGCTCCCTGCCGGTCACCAGGAGTGTGGTCCCGGATTGGGATCTCTCCTTGGTGCTGGAGGTGTTGGCCCAACAGCCTTTTGAGCCCCTGGGGGATATCTCCCTCAGGTTGCTGTCCTTCAAGACGGCGCTGCTCCTGGCTTTGGCTTCCGCCAAACGTGTCAGTGATTTGCATGCGCTCTCGGTTCATTCCTCGTGCACCAAATTCTCGCTTAGCGGGGATAGGGTTTGGCTTAAGCCTAACCTGGCCTTCGTGCCTAAGTGATTTCCAGCCTTCACTGGTGGTGGGATCGAGCTCTCCGCTTTTCACCCTCCTCCTTTTTCCTCTGCAGAGGACCAGAGGTTGAATGCTTTGTGTCCTGTGCATGCCCTACGTGCGTACGTGGACAGGACGAACTCTTTTCGGGGGAGCGATCAGCTCTTCATCTCTTGGGCCCCGCCGAAAACGGGAAAACCCATCTCTAAGCAACGCCTCTCTCGCTGGATTGTAGAAGCTATCTCCTTAGCGTATGAGTCTAGGGGCGTGCAGCCTCCAGATGGCCTCAGGGCTCACTCCACTAGAGGCTTGGCTGCTTCGTGGGCTCTGTTTGGGGGAGTTCCCTTGCAGGACATTTGTGCTGCGGCGAGCTGGTCCTCTCCGCACACCTTTGTCAGGCACTACCGGATTGATGTTACTCGTACCACCGTGGCTCATGCGGTCTTGAGTGTGGGCTCTTCGTAGCCACGTGCACTCTTGTCAGCCCTGTCCATCCGGCCTGGCTGTGCATGTTTTTCAGGCATATGGTCTTCTCCCCACCATACGCTCGGGTTGGTCCATTTACATGTTATTTACATGTTCTTTTCCGGCAGGCTGCCCGCTTGTTGGACGTCAGCGAGGTTTTAACATGCATGTTGCCGCATGCTGTGTTTCCCTTTGGCTGAGCTTTTTGCCCCGTGCAGTATGTTATGTCTGCTGCTTTGTGACGTGCCGAGCACCACCTTTTTGGCCGTCCTCTGGCTTACAGGGCCTCGCTGTGAGTGTATTGGGCAACCGGGGAGTTGTCTATATCTCCCATAGGTGGATCTCGAACACGAGATGATGAAAGAGAACATTAGGTTACTGTCGTAACCCCGGTTCTCTGAAACATCGAGTGGAGAGATCCACCAAGTTTGCCCCGCTTGCTGCACGAGAAGCGAATATGTACACTGAGGAAAGGCAGCGCATGCAGGTGCATTATGCACTCGGGTAAGGGGCGCTACCTTACCTGCCTTTGGCACGTGCTCCTGTCTGTCAAGCCAGACTTGGTGCAATTGGATGCTTCTGTAGAGGTCAGGAACGGATGCCCTTCCCATAGGTGGATCTCTCCACTCGATGTTTCAGAGAACCGGGGTTACGACAGTAGCCTAATGTTTTGTGTGTTCTCATGTTTTCAGTTCACATGTTTCATTTTGTTGATGCCATATTTGTTATTACATTGGTTTAGTCTTTTTCGTAATGTTTTGCTAAAGAAGAAACAGTTGCATTATGCTTATAAATTGTGAGTCAAATATTCACTCTCTCACTCACTCACTCATTTTCTACCGCTTTATCCGAACTACCTCGGGTCACGGGGAGCCTGTGCATCATCAGGCATCAGGCATCATCAGGCATCAAGGCAGGATACACCCTGGACAGAGTTGAGTCAAATATTTATTTAATATAATTGCCACATACATTTTAATCTTTAACTCTGCTTTGACTGGCTGAGCTCCCCATGCTTGTTTGGCCCCCAAAGCATGCTGACACACTGTAGTGCCGCCCAGCTCTCCTGGATTCAGGAAGCACCATTACACTGCTGCGCCTGACAGTTTTATCTCAACCAGTATAGCTGGCAAGGACGGTTGCAGCCCGTGTATTCATGCCGAGGCACGCTTAGTCTCAGCTGTAGTAGTCCAGGCCTGCAGCCCGGCTGGAGAGTGGCCGCATCTGGTGGGGCTCATCCCTTAGCTTCCGGAGCCCCATGGACATGACTGGCCTTGGTTCCGAGCAGCCATGAGCACCACCGCCATAGGGTGGAACGGGAAACCAAACAGGATGCCGCTTCCCCAGGTGAGTCTCTCCAGGATGCTAACTTATTATCATCTGTGTCAAAAATGGCCAGTGGGGGTGGGGTGGGGGGTTTTGGGTAAGAGCAAAAGCGGGACAATTGGCTGAAGCATTGTTGGGGCCAAGTGCTACAAATAGAAGGTATAAACCAAAGATTGCCTGGTGATTGCCTGGTGTCAAGAAGGGCAGCAAAGAAGCCACTTCTCTCCAAAAAAAACATCAGGTAAAGATTGATCTTCTGCAGAAAGTATAGTGAATGGACTGCTGAGGACTGGGACAAAGTCATATTCTCTGATGAAGCCCCTTTCATTTACATTTACATTTACATTTACAGCATTTGGCAGACGCCCTTATCCAGAGCAACGTACATAAGTGTTTAAATCTTTAACATTGAATACATTAATGCTGGTTCACTAGGTTACGTACATACCATGAGTTTAAAACATTTGTTCAAAGTTACAATGAAAATTTTTTATTTTTTTTTTAAATGCAAAAGATAAGGAAAGAAGTGCTAGTTGAAGTGTTTCCTGAATAAGTAGGTCTTCAACCGCCGCTTGAAAATAGCCAGTGACTCAGCTGTCCGGACCTCTAGGGGAAGTTCATTTCCGATTGTTTGGGGCATCTGGAAAAAGGCTTGTCAGGAGAAGAAAAGGTGAGCGCTACCATCAGTCCTGTGTCATGCCAACAGTAAAGCATCCTGAGACCATTCATGTGTGGGGTTTCTTCTCATCCAAGGGAGTGGCTCACTCACAATTCTGCCCAAAAACGCAGCCATGAATAAAGAATGGTACCAAAACACCCTCCAACAGCAACTTCTTCCAACAATCCAACAACAGTTTGGTGAAGAACAATGCATTTTCCAGCTCGATGGAGCACTGTGCCATAAGGCAAAAGAGATAACTAAGTGGCTCGGGGACCCGAACGTTGAAATTTTGGGTCCATGGCCTGGAAACTCCCCAGATCTTAATCCCATTGAGAACTTGTGGTCAATCCACAAGAGGCGGGTGGACAAACAAAAACCCACTAATTCTGACAAACTCCAAGAAGCGATTATTAAAGAATGGGTTGCTATAAGTCAGGATTTGGCCCAGAAGTTGATTGAGAGCATGCCCAGTCGAATTGCAGAGGTCCTGAAAAAAAAAACGGCCAACACTGCAAATACTGACTCTTTGCATAAATGTCATGTAATTGTCGATAAAAGCCTTTGAAACGTATGAAGTGCTTGTAATTATATTTCAGTACATCACAGAAACAACTGAAACAAAGATCTAAAAGCAGTTTAGCAGCAAACTTTGTGAAAACTAATATTTATGTCATTCTCAATACTTTTGCCTACGACTGTATACCACCTCAGGGAGGTTCTGGGAGGCCTCTGGAAATGCAGAATCACAGAAAATGTCATCTGGGGCTGACCAAGACCACAGTAGAAAAGGTTAGAGGCCAATTACTTGGATGAAGACAGCTAGAGAGACTTGAGCAAGGCAGGACTGCAGGCCCTGATGGTATTACTTCCAGGGTTCTTGTTCCAGTAGTCCCAGTAGTTGTACTACTCAGCTATCTGGTATCCTTAAGTGCATCTACAACCTATGTCTGATGCAGGAAAGGAAATTGATGGTATAGAAAGCATTTTATCTATTACCAATGTTTTTTCCTTTGCACCAGGGGCTAGAATAACCTGCCAGTGCCCCTTCATTAGGTCAAGTGGCAAAAAAATCTGTGTAAACATTAATAATACATATAAATACACAATTCAAAATTAGTGAACTAAAAATAAAATACTGAAATAAATACATTTGTAGTAAGAAAAGTGAAATACATTAAATGAAATATTTAAATACAGATGCTTGAAAAACTTACTGACGTTTACTGCTCTGGTGTCTCTATAAAAAAAACACTAAGCAGGTGAACTTGAACCTCAGTTAATTTAAACCTAGATATTGTTTTAAAGAAGGACAGAACAGTAAGATGGAAGCCTAACGTAGGATGGTTATTTGTTTTCATTTGTACAATTCAACTTCAGATTAATCAGTAAATGTCCCTAAATATGTTAAGAAATCTTTTCATATGTATCATGTTTACATCACGGGAAGTCGTGGCCTAATGGTTAGAGAGTCTGACTCGTAACCCAAAGGTTGTGGGTTCGAGTCTCGGGCCGGCCACGAAGGCACCGAACTCCCCAACTGCTCCCCGGGCGCCGCAGCATAAATGGCTGCCCACTGCTCCGGGTGTGTGTTCACGGTGTGTGTGTTCATTGCTGTGTGTGTGCACTTTGGATGGGTTAAATGCAGAGAACAAATTCTGAGTATGGGTCACCGTACTTAGCCGTATGTTACGTCACCATGTTTATACATAATGGCATGTTAAGATCATTTCATGACATTGTGTATAAACATGTTTTTGGTATTTAGATTGTACCTGCCCATGATCTTATCGAAGGAATTTTTTCCTAATAGATAAACAAACTAGTTGTCATTTTAAAGCACCACATTTCTAACACATTGTGAGGAAACTGAAACTAAAATTCCATTCATTTGAATACATTCGTCCTGGAACTCTCAAAATGGTCTCACCAACAAAGTTTATATTAAAAAAAATATAAACGAAGCAGTAAAAAACTTTTTTTAATTCTTGTATTTAACTTTGTGTGAAAGCAACAAAATATTTTCTTTTCATCGTAACTTTTATTTTTACTGTGGTATTTGTACGTTATCTACTTGTGCCATTAGCTAATTGACGAAAGCAATGAAAGAAAAGAATAAAGAAACAGATATTGGATATTAAGATTCTTAAGGTAGAAAATTGGTCGCTTTAAAGCGGTCAAACTTAAATGTGAAATTAAAAAAATTTACAAATTTGTTCATTATTGCATTTTGTAATTAAACATTTAATTTATATTTAATTTTAATTTTTTAAATCGTTACAAGAAAAGTATATTTTAAAAAATCTTACCACTTATATTTGAAAATATTATTTAAGCTGTTTAGCTCTAGTTTATCAATTAATTTTTCAAATAAAAATTACAAAAACTCACAGAATCTGAGCTGTTGATCATTTTATTTCATTAAGTAATTCAAAACTGATTTTCACTTAAAGTACAGGCAAAGGATAACAAATAAGATAAAATCATCAGTGAGTACATTTCTGTAATTAGTGACAGATTGATGAGTTATTATTATACAAATAATTCACAAAGATAGACGAATTCATGAGAAATAAAGAGATTTTGATTCTTTGTTAAATGTAGTTGTCTTCATTCATGTTCTTGTCTTAAATGTAGTCAAATGTAGTTAAAATGAGGCCAAAAAAGAGTTTTTTTTAGTATTCAAATCATCTTTAGTGTACACCATTTCCTTTTTCTGCCATTATGATTTCTGAATAAAAGTGCAATTTCGTTCCTTTTGTGATCCAGATTTGGTCAAACGTACCTTAGTAGCAGCAACTGAAGATGACATCATTAAGGCTGGTGTCATCCCATATGCCCTGAGGCGATTGCACTTTTGTTTGGATGCCACAAATCCCAGTTCCACCACAAAGTGAGCTCCAGGAACCCCAGGTACCCCAGCTCATACCACTGCCTTCCAACACAGAGTCC
Source organism: Tachysurus fulvidraco (assembly GCF_022655615.1). Classification (NCBI taxonomy): domain Eukaryota; kingdom Metazoa; phylum Chordata; class Actinopteri; order Siluriformes; family Bagridae; genus Tachysurus; species Tachysurus fulvidraco. The sequence goes on from NC_062538.1 coordinate 17,075,438, forward strand.
GTGGAGAATTTGAACCTGGAATTTTAGGTTAGAGAAACATTCCCTGTTATATTTTCTAGTCAAATTGCTTAATCAAGCAGAGTTGAAAACATCCCAACTTTGATCATATCTTGTTAATAATTACTGAATAATCCAATTAAGATTATAGTATCAGATCAAAAGATTTTTAAATATCAGTTTAATCAAAAGTGTTAGTCTTATGTTATGTATCTTATTTTTTGCGATAATATTGAATATGTGTATTTTGTGAGTTACTAATTACCTTATGTTGTCAGCTGCAGTATCATCTCCCCATCCCTGATTACCCTCTACTCGCAGCTGGAAAGCTTTCAGTACTCCACTGGGGCACCAAATAGGCGATTACCAAGACCCCCAGCTGTAAAAAAAAAAAAAAAAAAAAAAAAAAAAAAAAAAAGTTAATGCCACTACTATTACTTCTATCACTACTACTACTACAAATAATAACGATCATATTAATAACAATAATAATCATCATCATTTATATTATAATTATAGTTGTTTTAAACACCTCCAAAACACTTAATAAATAACAAAGCAAATCAAGAATCGCGTTAGTTCAGGCAGGCCACGCAGTAAGCTGCATCAGCTGCTAATCAGCTGTCCACAAGGCGCACCAATCCAGCACGACTTCCGTAATTTCCCTCCTTTAAATCCTCGCCTTCGAGCGCACCTACGCATCGCCGCACCGACTCATCCAGCCAGGACCTGTCACCAGCGCCGATTAAATTCTTCATGTAAAAATTCGCACCTCGCGCAATTTCGGTTCTGATTCTGAGCTGTAATTGGGGGGTCTATTCATTCCCCAGCGCTGCCTCCCCGCCCCGTCCATGCATGCGCACGGACAAGCGCGTGGGAAAATTCTCCCAGAACAGAACCATCCCGCCAACACTTTCTAATCACTATTTCTATTTCTAATTCTCACACTGAATAATCTTATGTAGGTCCTGTAGGTCTTGTATCTATATGTAATATTCAGTACATATTGTATGCCTTTTTCTTTTACCTTCCTACAGCAGATCTGATAGTTGTGAAGCCCTCAACAATACCAGTGGAGCCAATGGGTTTAGAGCAGTGAAGAGCAATTCCATTTAGGGCTGTGTCATCATACCAGATTCCCTGATATGTCGCAACCTGAAAAACAAACAAGCATAAAACTGCTTTAGTAATAAATATCTTTTGTTGAGTAAATTTATTTGCAGGGTCATTTAAACTGCACCTTTGAATAAAACTACACAATTATATGTTATGTTTGTTACATTTTGTGGCCAACTGGAATCATTCCCCTTCATCTCTGACTCTGACTTCACAATTTATTTCACTTGTACAAATATAGATCATTTTAGTTACACCACAAATAATCTGTACTTACACTGAGGCTAAAGCCTGTAGCATAGGTGCCTGTAGGACACTTCTCTGAAGTTCCCCATGTTCCCCAGATCTGTCCGTTACTCACAGAGATCAAACTGGGAAACGGCCCAACAATTCTGCTTTGTGTATCATTGACACTTGCACACTCCCCGAAGGAAAGCATGAGCAGAGGCAAAACAAGCACAAGATACATTCTTTTGGATACAGCTGAAAATAAAGTGAAACTGTTATCAGGTAATCAGAATGATTCTCCCTGTAAAAGTGCTTATACTGACAGCAGATCCTTTGGTATTTATATACTCTAACCGATCAGTGCCAGCCCACAAAAGGTGGGCTGGTTCATTCAGATCAACGGGTTTAAGTTGAATAGTTCAATTCTTTTTTAAGTGGCTCTAAGAGTGTCTGTATAAGTGTGTACATGGTGCCCAGTGAAGGACCGGCATACAATAGTTTGTTTCACTATAAATAAATAGATATGGAATCAAGTATTGCAAAAATGTGTGTGTGTGTGTGTGTGTGTGTGTGTGTGTGTGTGTGTGTGTGTGTGTGTGTGTGTATGTGTGTGTTTGTGTGTGTGTGTGTGTGTGTGTGTGTGTGTGTGTGTGTGTGTGTGTGTGTGTGTGTGTGTGTGTGTGTGTGTGTGTGTGTGATGTTAATTATGTTTATTAGTAACAGATGCAGCATGTGTTGGTTGCCAGCACACAGACTTAATTGTACTGTATTGTGTAAAACTTGATCTTTAAATGTTAAATCACTGCTTGCTTACATCACACTTGATGTACAGTACAGACCAAAAGTTTGGACACACCACCTTTTCAACAGGACAATGACCCCAAACACACCTCCAGGCTGTGTAAGGGCTATTTGACCATGAAGGAGAGTGATGGGGTGCTGCGCCAGATGACCTGGGGTCTCATTTATAAAGCGTGCGTACGCACAAAACGGGGCTGGAAACGTGCGTACGCCAGTTTTCGCGCAAAGGTTGTGATCTATAAAAAACAAACTTGAAGGGAAAATGTGCGCAGCTTTAAGCAAACTTTGAGACGTGCGTACGCACATTCTGGAGACAAAGGGAATTGGCGACACAGATGGTGAGGTCGTGAACTGAAGTTAGATTGTAGAAAATTCATGTGAGAAGAACGATTATAAGAATTAATTAATTAATGACATTTAATTTTCACTCCATTTCATGCGTTATATCCACATTATCATGAAGATTAAATCCAACAGTGTTATTTGTGCCGATTGTTTTAGGCTATATACATCTAGTAATATCCAAATGTAATTCAAAATGTATTAAAAATAAAATAATAATGATACTAATCAGCGCTACTCTGTCCAGGGTGTATCCTGCCTTGATGCCCAATGACGCCTGAGGATAGGTACAGGCTCCCCGTGACCAGAGTAGTTCGGATAAGCGGTAGAAGATGAATGAATGAATGAATAATCAGCGCTGCCTTACAGCCACATTGTCCACAACGGGAGCGCAGGAGGAGATGGCATGACTACATGTCATACAGAATAGCATGAAATACCCATTTATTAGAGAACTGCAGAATATTTTCCTTAATGTACATATACCATAAAATGTCAAAGTCTGCAAAGTCTGCAGTCATGAAGCACAATCGCTACTCATCATCGTTCCTAACTATTACGGTGTTCATTACAAAACCGTCATGAAGAAGCATGTCATGAAGTGTTCACTATAACATTTTCATCTTAAATTTTTGCCCACAAATTAATTCTGTGATTTTGTCAAGGTGTTAATGATCAGTCTAATTGCTAGAAACATATAAATCCTCCGGTGACCCGGGTATGTAATGCTTCATGATGGCACTGATTGCCAATGGCAAAATAAGGAGAGAACGAGTTTTCAGGAACCATGATGATTTCCTGGCCCATGAAGATGACTGGCTAATAAGCCGATTTAGATTCCCTAGAGCTGTGCTCTTAAATATATGTGTTGAATTGGGTCCAGTATTAGAGAGGGCAACACGCCGGAAACATGCCATCCCAGTCCAAATACAAGTCCTCGCCATTCTGGGGTTCTTGGTAACCGGCTGTTTCAAGCGGGAATTGGCAGACAGGTAAATTATTTATATAAAAAAAAAACTATGTGATCCTCAACTTTGTGTCTAAACATTTTCATGTATGAAATAATTATATTGGAATCTATCATCTCACCCTATAGGTCTGGTATATCACAGCCGTCCCTGAGTGCCATAATATCTTTCGTTTGGAATGGTATACTTTAATATGGGTAGTCGGTACATCAGGTTCCCCTACACTGAGCGAGAACAGGCTGAAATTAAAATGAAATTTTGCAGCAATATCTGGTTTCCCAAATGTAATCGGCACAATTGACTGCGCTCATGTTGCTATAAGGGCACCATCTGAAAATGAATTTGCTTATGTTAACAGAAAGCATGTGCATTCTATTAATGTGCAAATCGTATGTGACTCCAACATGACCCTCACAAACATTGTGGCAGGCTGGCCTTGTTCAACACATGATTCCTTTATCTTGAAAATGTAACAATTTTGTTTTTAATATAATTATAACAATGTTGCTTTTATATATATATATATATATATATATATATATATATATATATATAAAATATAATTATGACCTGCAGGCGACAGTGGCTACCCCCTGAGATGCTGGCTCCTCACCCCATTTTTAAACACGCAGAGCGCAGAGGAAACTTATTATAACGAGGTCCACTCTTGTGCCCGCGCAGTGATTTGCATTGACTATTTATGGTTAAAAATGGGCATGTGCAGGGCGGGATTTGAGGCTGGTTCACGTACGCACATCTGCGGGTGATATGTGATTTATAAAGGGAACATTGTTTACAGGTGTTCGTACGCACGGTTTTATAAATCGGAATTTTTTTTGGCGTACGCCATTTTTGGCTTTTGGGTGTATGTAAACTTTTAGTAGGGATCCTACGTACAGTTTTATAAATGAGACCCCTGAACCCAATCGAGATGGTTTGGGGTGAGCTGGACCGCAGAGTGAAGGCAACAGGTGCCAACAAGTGCTAAGCGTCTCTGGGAACTCCTTCAAGACTGTTGGGAGACCATTTCAGGTGACAACCTCTTGAAGCTCATCAAGAGAATGCCAAGAGTGTGCAAAGCAGTAATCAAAGCAAAAGGTGGCTACTTTGAAGAACCTAGAATATGACATATTTTCAGTTGTTTCACACTTTTTGTTATGTACGTATATAATTCCACATGTGTTAATTCATAGTTTTGATGCCTTCAGTGTGAATCTACAATTTTCATAGTCATGAAAATAAATGTCCAAATATATATATAGCTAATTGATGAAAGCAAAGTAAGAAAAGAATATGAAGAAATAGATATTGGATTCACATTGGATGAGTTAATTTTTTTAGATTTTGTCTCCTCACACACTGTACATTTGCAGTTAAACTAATAATGAAACACACAATATTAGGCAGGTGAGTTTAATGTTATGGCTTTCACAGGTAGATTGAGAATATAAAGAGCCACATTTCTGTCAGCATTGCATGGAAACAGAATCTCAAAATGTATTTCCTTAAATGTAGTTAAACTTGTTCCATCTTATGTTAGGATTACAGGTAGCCCTAAACAACAGAAGCATACAAAAGATTTGTTTCCTGATAGACGTCAGCCTCTGCCGTTTCCTCTACCTACCTAAACATTATAGCAGACAATATAAAATGACAAAATAAATTAAAAATTATCTGGTTTTAACATAAAACATTACATGCATGATTGAGACCCATTGAAGTGATTAGTGTTCATCAAAAAAACTATTTTTTCCAGTCAATATAAATGAAGCAGTTTGTATTTGTCGGGCTGTTTGCTTTTATAATAAACTTAACTAGGGTTGTAACACATTGCCTCTCTCCTGCCAACCTTGAATCCTAGCATTAATGTGGATGTTACTTTGACAAATAGAACATATCTAAACCTGGCTACAGACTAAGAACCCCATAATTAATTATGAATGCATTCACATCTCACGTTGGGACTGTGTTAATATTTCAGAGTTAGATTCACTGCAACACTTCATTCAGATCAACAATTTCATCTCCTCATAGATCACTTGATTTAGTTAACGTGTTCTTCTTAGACTTTTAACTAGAGCTACCTGAACTGAATATAAGTTTAATCCAACTGCAGTAACGACAACTACAGTAACTACGACTACTGTAACACTCAAAACTCACAAACAGTTTAAAATGTAACAATGTCACAGTAAAGCGAACAAAACCACACTACCTTTGGTTATTGTTTTAAACTTTACAGAGCCATGATGCGTTGGTCCCTTTACACTATCTCCAGTTTCAGTTACTTTAGAAACTTTTTGTAACATTGGTTTTGGGTTTTCAAATCTTCTCCCTGCACTTGAATCCTCTGCATTATCTTTCAATGCACGTTACACTTTTTAGTAATAATTCAGCTGCCACAATGCATCGGGCTGATTTAGTTACATCTGAATCTTTACAGAAGGATAAGATAAGATAAGATAAGATAAGATAAGATAAGATAAGATAAGATAAGATAAGATAAGATTTACCTTTATTTTTCCCTCAGTGGAGAATTTCCTATGTTACAGCAGCAAAAATATGTAGAAACATAGTACAATTATATACAGGACAGTGTTTAATATAAAATAAAAGTAGCAACAATACAGTACATTTGCAGTTAAACTAATAATGAAACTTACACAATATTAGGCAGGTGATTTTAATGTTATGGCTGATCAGTGTACCGTACGTTCATTCCCAGAAATGCCCTGAGAAAACACAGATAATTGTTTTCATAGTGAGCATTAATTCTTTCTGCAATCTTTCACAGGTAGATTGAGAATATAAAGAGCCACATTTCTGTCAGCATTGCGTGGAAACAGAAACTCAAAATGTATTTCCTCAAATGTAGTTAAACTTGTTCCATCTTATGTTAAGATTACAGGTAGCCCTTATCAACAGAAGCATACAAAAGATTTGTTTCCTGATAGACGTCAGCCTCTGCCGTTTCCTCTACCTACCTAAACGTTGTAGCTGACCATGTACAGTAAAATGACAAAATAAATGAAAAAGTATCTGGTTTTAACATAAAACATTACATGCATGATCGAGAACCATTAACGTGATTAATGTTCATCAAAAAACAAATTTTACAGTCAACATAAATGAAGCATTTTGTGTTTGTCGGGTTGTTTGCTTTTATAATAAACTTTACTATATAACACATTGCCTCTCTCCTGCCAACCTTGAATCCTAGCATTAATGTGGATGTTACTTTGACACCTAGAACATATCTAAACCTGGCTGCAGACTAAGAACCCCACAACTAACTTGATTCATGTAAACATGGGGGTTGTTTTAAAAAAGTGAAAAAAGACTAAGACGGAAACTTAATCCTCAGGACAGCCAAGCAAAATCAGGCATTTGTACAATTTAGCCTAACATTAGTCAGCAAATGATCATAAATATATGTTAAACAAATAGTCTTTTCACATGTATCGTGTTTATACATAATGCTGTGTTAAAATAAGTAAGTGCATTTACAGTGTTAAAATACTGTAAGTGCATTTTTATTGCTGTGTGACAGTTATTCATCACTCCTGGCATTATTATTTGACTGAGTAGATCCCAGAACAAAATTAAGAGCAATCTCGGTATTCACTGTTGTGATTTTATGAATGCATTCTTACAATGTAAGAATCGTATCATGGCCTAAATTTCTTTCCATCTCAAGTTGGAACTGTGTTAATATTTCAGAGTTAGATTCACTGCAACACTTCATTCAGATCAACACTTTCATCTCCTCGTAGATCACTTGATTTAGTTAACATGTTCTTCCTAAATTTTTAACTAGAGCTAGCTGAACTGAATATAAGTTTAACTTGCTTTTTTAACTATTATAAAAGCAAACAACCCGACAAGTGCATTGATGAAATTAACAGTTGGATGCGTCAAAACTTCCTCCAGTTAAACAAAGACAAAACCGAAGTCATTGTATTCGGAAATAAAGATGAAACTCTCAAGGTTAACACACAACTTGACTCTAGGGGTCTAAAGACACAAAATAAAGTCAGAAATCTTGGTGTAATTTTAGAGTCTGACCTTAATTTCAGTAGTCATGTGAAAGCAATAAGCAAATCAGCAAATCATCTCAGAAATATAGCCAGAATTAGATGTTTTGTCTCAAGACAGGACTTAGAAAAACTTGTTCATGCTTTCATCACCAGCAGGGTGGATTATTGCAATGGACTTCTTACTGGGATCCCCAAAAAGACCATTAGACAGCTGCAGCTCATACAGAACGCTGCTGCCAGAATTCTGACCAGAACCAAAAAATCTGAGCACATCACTCCAGTCCTCAGGTCCTTACACTGGCTTCCACTTACATTTAGAATAGATTTTAAAGTATTGTTACTGGTTTATAAATCACTTCATGGCTTAGGACCGAAATACATTACAGATATGCTGATTGAATATAAACCAAGCAGACTACTCAGATCATTAGGATCAGGTCAGTTAGAGATACCAAGGGTTCACTCAAAACAAGGTGCATCAGCATTTATTTATTACACCACCTATAGCTGGAATCAGCTTCAAGACGAGATCAGATGTGCTTCAACAGTAGACACTTTTAAATCAAGATTAAAAGTGTCTTGATTTAGACACTTTTAAATCAAGATTAAAAACACATCTGTTTAACTCTGCATTTACTGAATGAGCGCTATGCTGCTTCACACTGACTGCACTTTTTATCCAAATCACTTTTACTCCTGTTTTATTCTTTTTAACATATTTTAAACTGTTTTTATTAAAATCACATTTATTTTCCTTAATTGTTATTTGTTTTTGTTATGATTTTATCGTGTTTCTTATTTTTCATATATATTTATTTTTCTCTTTTATAAACTGTTTTCTAATTTCTATGTAAAGCACTTTGAATGACCTCTGTGTATGAAATGTGCTATACAAATAAACTTGCCTTGCCTTGCCTTGCCTTTAATCCAACTACAGTAACGACAACTACAGTAACTACGACTACTGTAATACTCACAACTTACAAACAGTTTAAAATGTAACAATGTCACAGTAAAGCGATAGTGGTAATACCACTGGAAATGTTTTCAGTTGTTGGTCTTTTTAGGCCTCATTGTGAACACATTATATCACTCACAATGGATTGAATGTAGTCTTGCATTGTCATACAGCAATAAAAATGCAGAGTTTAGCAACCACTTTTGGACATGGTTTTAGACACTTTTTGAGTCATATAAAAGGACACAGTGACAGTGTTGCGTCCCATTTTGGGGGAATGCTGGTGTTTTCTCTCTCTCTCTCTCTCTCTCTCTCTCTCTCTCTCTCTCTCTCTCTCTCTCTCTCTCTCTCTCGTTTCTCACTCTTAGACACTTCCGGGATTACTGATTGGCTCGGGGAGACGTCAATCCTCCTTCGGCTTGACCTATCTGCAGCCGGCGGGTATAAAAGCACCAGGAAAAGAAGCGACGAGAGGCCCTTCCGCTTTGCCTTTTGTTGTTGTTGCCACGTTATTCCGGGTGTATGCTAATTGCTAATTCGACAAAGGATTTTTTTTGTTTGTTTGTTTTTTTTGTTGCTATTGTTGCACGTGACTCAGTTTGTCCTAGAGATGAGTGTTTGTAAGATTGTAAGATCACTCTTGTAACTCACTTTTGTAATTTTTATTTTCACTTCCTGACAGCGGTTACATACACTAGATAGACCGTGTTAGATATACATTATATCACATTTTATACTATATATATATATATATATATATATATATATATATATATATATATATATATATATATATATATATATATATATATATATTCAACAAAACAGATCATTTATTAATGATCATTATCATTTGTTATTGTCAACTATCTCTATTAACTATCTCTTAGCGAATGATTTATATTATAGTGGTTAACGCTCTGAGTTAAACAAATTTTAAGCCCCAGCAATGCCAAGCTGCCACTGTTGGGCCCTTAACCATGACAATTAACCCTCACTGCTCCAGATGTGCTGTATCTTGGCTGACAATCCACTCTGACCCCAACCACCAAAGTTAGGATATGCAAAGAAAGAATTTCACTGTGCCGTAATGTATGGGTGATAAAAAAAAACACTTGAGCCACCATTGCCACACATTAGAAAAAAGGAATTCGAGTATGTTTTATGATTATAAAAGATCATTAGCTTCAAAAATGCTGACTTACCGCCTATATCTGTTGCATCCAAACTATTTTAACAAGTCTTTCCTAACTATCCTACCCTTTGGTTGAATCAGCATTACGTTAACTTATCATGTAGATTGAAGAGAGCAACAGTGTAGACTTCAGAAACAAAACTTTGACAAAGGGTATTGTCTAATTTAATTGCCTTTCTGAACATAAAAAAGTGGCAGAAGAAGGCGGGGGCCTCGGCGAGCCAATCCCCAGACACGGAATCTGGCACTAGGGACATGGAATGTCACCTCGCTGGGGGGGGGGGAGCCTGAGCTGGTGCGGGAGGTTGAGAGATACCGACTAGATATAGTTGGGCTCACCTCCACACACAGCTTGGGCTCTGGAATCCAACTCCTTGAGAGAGGCTGGACTCTCTACTACTCTGGAGTTGCCCATGGTGAGAGGCGGCGGGCTGGTGTGGGCTTGCTCATAGCCCCCCAGCTCAGCAACCATGTGTTGGAGTTCACCCCGGTGAACGAGAGGGTCGTTTTCCTTCGCCTTCGGGTCGGGGATAGGTCTCTCATGGTCATTTGTGCTTATGGGCCAAATGGCAGTGTAGAGTACCCGACCTTCTTGGAGTGTCTGGAAGGGGTGCTGGAAAGTGCTCCGACCGGGGACTCCGTCGTTCTACTGGGGGACTTCAACGCTCACGTGGGCAGTGAAAGTGACACCTGGAGGGGCGTGATTGGGAGGAACGGCCCCCCCGACCTGAACCCGAGTGGTGTTTTGTTATTGGACTTCTGTGCTAGTCACAGTTTGTCCATAACGAACACCATGTTCAAGCATAAGGGTATCCATCAGTACACATGGCACCAGGACACCCTAGGTCGGAAGTCGATGATCGACTTTGTGGTTGTTTCATCTGACCTCCGGCCGTATGTCTTGGACACTTGGGTAAAGAGAGGGGCGGAGCTGTCAACTGATCACCACCTGGTGGTGAGTTGTATCCGATGGCAGGGGAGGAAGTTGGACAGACTTGGCAGACCCAAACGTACTGTGAGGGTCTGCTGGGAACGTTTGACAGAGTCTCCGGTCAGAGAGATCTTCAACTCTCACCTCCGGCAGAGCTTCAATCAGATCCCGAGGGAGGTTGGAGACATTGAGTCCAAGTGGACCATGTTCTCCACCTCCATTGTCGACGCGGCCGTTCGGAGCTGTGGCCGTAAGGTCTCCGGTGCCTGTCGTGGTGGCAATCCCCGAACCCGGTGGTGGACCCCGGAAGTAAGGGATGCCGTCAAGCTGAAGAAGCTGTCCTATCGAGCCTGGTTGGCTCGGGGGACTCCGGAGGCAGCTGATAGGTACCGAAAGGCCAAGCGAGCTTCAGCCCGGGTGGTTATAGAGGCAAAAACTCGGGTCTGGGAGGAGTTCGGTGAGGCCATGGAGAAGGACTATCGGTTGGCCTCGAAGAAATTCTGGCAAACCGTCCCGCGCCTCAGGAGGGGGAAGCAGTGCCCTGCTCACACTGTTTACAGTGGGAGTGGGAATCTGCTGACTTCGACTGGGGACATCCTCGGACGGTGGAACGAATACTTCGAGGATCTCCTCAACCCCACCGACATGTCTTCCACTGAGGAAGCAGAAGGTGGGGGCTCAGTTGTGGACTCGTCGATTCCCCAAGCTGAGGTCACTGAGGTAGTTGAGAAGCTCCTCAGTGGCAAGGCACCGGGGGGTAGATGAGATCCGCCCTGAGTACCTCAAGTCTCTGGATGTTGTGGGGCTGTCTTGGTTGACACGCCTCTGCAACATCGCATGGAGGTTGGGGACAGTGCCTCTGGACTGGCAGACTGGGGTGGTGGTCCCTCTGTTTAAGAAGGGGGACTGGAGGGTGTGTTCCAACTATAGGAGGATCACACTCCTCAGCCTCCCCGGAAAAGTCTATGCCAGGGTACTGGAGAGGAGAATTCGGCCGATAGTCGAACCTCGGATTCAGGAGGAACAATGCGGGTTTCGTCCCGGTCGTGGAACACTGGACCATCTCTATACCCTCGCCAGGTTGCTGGAGGGTTCATGGGAGTTTGCCCAACCAGTTCACATGTGTTTTATGGATTTGGAGAAGGCTTTCGACTGTGTCCCTCGTGGTGACCTGTGGGGGGTGCTCTGGGAGTATGGGGTCCGGGGCCCTCTGTTAAGGGCTGTCCGGTCCCTATATGACCGGAGCAGGAGTTTGGTTCGCATTGCCGGCAGTAAGTCAGACTTATTCCCAGTGCATGTTGGACTCCGGCAGGGCTGCCCTTTGTCACCGGTCCTGTTCATTACTTATATGGAAAGGATTTCTAGGCGCAGTATGGGGCCGGAGGGGGTCCGGTTTGGGGACCACAGGATTTCGTCTCTGCTTTTTGCAGATGATGTTGTCCTGTTGGCTTCCTCAAACCAGGACCTTCAGCATGCACTGGGACGGTTTGCAGCCGAGTGTGAAGCGGCGGGGATGAGAATCAGCACCTCCAAGTCCGAGGCCATGGTTCTCAGTCGGAAAAGGGTGGCTTGCCCCCTTCAGGTTGGTGGAGAGCTCCTGCCTCAAGTGGAGGAGTTTAAGTATCTTGGGGTCTCGTTTACGAGTGAGGGAAGGATGGAGCGGGAGATCGACAGGCGGATTGGTGTATCTTCTGTAGTGATGCGGTCGATATACCAATCTGTTGTGGTGAAGAAAGAGCTGAGCCACAAGAGCTGAAAGAGCTGAAGCTCTCTATTTACCGGTCGATCTACGTTCCTACCCTCACCTATGGTCATGAGCTTTGGGTCATGACCGAAAGGACGAAATCCCGGATACAGGCGGCCGAAATGAGTTTCCTCCGCAGGGTGGCTGTGCGCTCCCTTAGAGATAGGGTGAGGAGCTCGGTCACTCGGGAGGAGCTCAGAGTAGAGACGCTGCTCCTCCACATTCGAGAGGAGTCAGCTGAGGTGGCTCGGGCATCTGTTTCGTATGCCTCCTGGACGCCTCCCTGGGGAGGTGTTCCAGGCATGTCCAACCGGGAGGAGGCCCCGGGGAAGACCTAGGACACGCTGGAGGGACTATGTCTCTCGGCTGGCCTGGGAACGCCTCGGTATTCCCCCGGAAGAGCTGGAGGAAGTGTCTGGGGAGAGGGAAGTCTGGGCATCCCTGCTTAGACTGCTGCCCCCGCGACCCGGCCCCGGATAAGCGGTAGAAGAAGAGAAGAGAGAAGAGAGAGAGAGAGAACATAAAAAAGCAGATGAAGCTGTTTAAATGTGTAAGAAACACATCCTTTCCTCAATCTCAAATGTCCTTCTTTACCTTTTCTCTGAGTGGAATTTTGTTACTTCATTCTACTTACTACCAAGCTGATATGATTCTGTAAAGTTTCTGATTCTCAAAACTTGTTTTGAAAGTGCACCTTTATTTTACACATATGACAGATCTCCCTCTTACATGAGGAAATAAACAGGGTTATGGAATTTTTAACTGATCAAAACTGTTTGGGAAGTCAGTTTAGAGCCCGATTTAGATTTAGAGCTCAAAACGTACTAAACAGATATAAGAGTTTAGAAATAAATGTAAGGAAATGAAATCTGAAATTCTGCTCTGGTGTGTCATGTTCTCACAGTCTTCTCATAATCACTTGATGCACTCACCAACACAGCGGGAAATGTTTGATATATAATAAGAATAATATACAAAGGGATTAATTATAAATATAGCTGCAAGCAGCGATGGTGGGCCCTCGCACGTTTTTTTATGACTATACGGTGCCTCCCAGAAAACAATGCACGGTGGGCAAGTGCATCAATTGTAAATATCAGTGGACTATTTCAGTAAATATCAGTGGACTATTTTATGTTGTTACTGACCCATTTGGGAACTGTAGGTAAAAGAAACCCCACATTTTAGACAAACGGGGGCGCTACTGAGCCACTTAAGAGACACACCTTTGTCTGACCTTTTTGTCCACACTTAACAGCCGACAAATGTGATGTTTGTGTCAAATTTCAAGTTAATATAAGCACGCCAAAAGCCTTAAATATGCCTGAAATAAAAGTAAAATTTGACACGATGCCATGGCAACGGTGTTTGAGATATCAAAAATCTGTTCGCAATTTCGCATCTCTAATATCTCTGCGTCATGGTGGCCAAGTCTGGTTTCAATTGCATGAACCCTCTAGGAGGAGCACTTCCTGGGGCCTGTTGATGGCGCTATACCCGGGACTCACAATAAGCACATCGATGCGATCGGAATACTTGGCCGAACATACACACCACGTGTCATCACAATAAGACATTTTTTGCCTTAGATATTAGATATTTCTTGTTTCTCTGAATTCGCCATAATTTAGTCACCTCGCCATGGCAGCACTGTTCGAGATATCAAAAATCCCTTCAGAATTTAGCAAGTGCAATGTCTCGGCATCATGTTGACCACTTTTGGTGTCAATCGCATGAATGTCCTAGGAGGAGTATTTAGAAGTTCACCACATGCAACTGTTGTGACTGACACACTTCCTGGTGCCTGTTGGTGGCGCTATGTCTGAGATTCACAATAGGCACATCGATGCCATTGGAATCCTTGGACGAACATACACACCGCATGTCATCCCAATAAGACATTTTTTGCTTTAGATATTAGACATTTCCTGTTTCTCTGAATTTGCCATAAATTTGTCGCCTTGCCATGGCAGCACCATTTGAGATATCAATAACCCCTTCGGAATTTAGCAAGTGCAATGTCTCAGCATCATGTTCACCACGTTTGATGTCAATCGCATGAATCCTCTAGGAGGAGTATTTAAAAGTTCATTGCATGCAACTGTGAAAAAATCCACCTTTGTTACTGACAGACTTCCTGGGGCCTGTTGGTGGCGCTATACCCGGGACTCACAATAAGCACATCGATGCGATCGGAATCCTTGGCCAAACATACACACCTTGTGTCATCACAATAAGACATTTTTTGCCTTAGATAGAAGACACTTCCTGTTTCTCTGAATTCGCCATAACTTAGTTGCCTCGCCATGACAGCACCATTCGAGATATCAAAAATCCCTTCGGAATTTAGCAAGTGCAATGTCTCGGCATCATGTTCACCACGTTTGGTGTCAAATCGAATGAATGTCCTAGGAGGACTATTTAAAAGTTCACCGCATGCAATTATCCAAAATGAAATAATCCAAAATGGCTGACTTCCTGTTGGGCGGAGCTCATAGTTTAGAGTGCGAGAGTTGTTCGGGTCGATGAGATCTATACTCTCGTACATGTGCATACAAAATTGCCAGATCTGTGCACAAATGTTTGTTTTTGCATTACAGGGGGCGCTACAGAGCCCCCCTGCCACACCCGTATTTCAGCTTTTGCCCAAGCCTAGCGTCGCTCGACTCTGACGTGTGTGCCAAATTTCAAGAGTTTTCAAGCATGTTAAGGGACCCCAATTGGCCAATGTGTGCAATAATAATAATAATAATAATAATAATAATAATAATAATAATAATAATAATAATAATAATAATAATAATAAACCAGAGCAAAAACAATAAGGCTTCGCACCATCGGTGCTCGGGCCCTAAATAATAATAATAATTCAATTCAATTTAAGTTTATTTGTATAGCGCTTTTTACAATAGACATTGTCTGAAAGCAGCTTTACAGAACATAAACATAGAGCAGAAGGTAAACATAATTAATGATAAAGGATAAACATAAACAAATAATAAAAGAAAAAGAATTAACAGAATAAAAAATTAAAGATTATTATTAGATATATATATTTCACAATGTGTATGTATTTATCCCCCTATGAGCAAGTCTGAGGTGACTCAGGCAGCAGTGGCAAGGAAAAACTCCCTTAAATTGGTAAAGGAAGAAAGATTGAGAGGAACATATGGGTGACACTGGGGTGTGATTGTTGGGAGCTATCTAATAATACCGCTCTATCTAATAATAATAACTAGAACAGTACTTTTCCTAAAGAAAATGTGAATGTGCTTGCACGTGGCAAGTTCCCCTCATCGTGCTGAGTGTTTTGATATGTCACATGTCCATGTTGTGCTAAATTTTTGATTTCGCTTATTTTGGGGGCGGGGCTACACGTGACGTCAGTTCCCCTCATTGTGCTGAGTGTTTTATGTTGTGTAACTGAGATATGGCTTCTTTATATTGCAATATGGTTCATAAGGTGCACTACATGGTTGCTAGGGTATGGCTACACAGTTACTATTGTTATATTTGCAGACTAGTTTCTCCACACAGATTTATTATATTAAAGTCATTCTTATCATTCTTTGTGATATACATGTGTCATATGTTTAAAAATAATTATGTAATGTGAGGAGACCAAGAAAAAATGTGTTAATTTGAATTAATGGGTGGCTCTTAAAAGGACATTAGTTTAAAGTGAAATAAGAAATTATAAAAACTACACTGATAGTTGAAAACAACAAAAAGTTATACAAATGGCAGAAACAACAACATATGTGACCGCTGTACTGTCCACGGCACACCACCACTAGTTTTAAGCATTAAATCCTCTAAATACACGGTTAAATGTTATGTAGCGATTTTGGCTCGCGAAGCAAGGTAAATATTTATAAGTCACTATAACGTGTTATAGTGACTTCTAAATATTTTAACCTAAGTTGAAATTAACGGTAATGGAATTAAAGTTACACTTATTTGGTCTGTTCGTCCGGTGAATAGGCCGGGTAACCTTTATTAATTCTATGAAGGCGGTATCTTCCCGGCCAAGAAAGATTCGCTTCTTTTTTACTTTATACCGTAATTTAAATTAAATTAACTTAATAGAGCATGTAGTTCAGACCAGATATTGCAGGTACCTTAATTTGTGAGCAATACTCAGAGACAATCACTTATTTGGCACAAAAATATGGCATTTAATGAATGAGACAAACACAACATAAACTAACCACACAAACAAACAAAAGAAATAGGGAAAACAAAGATGAAAATAAAATAACACAAAAGAAATTAAAATTGGGGAAAGGAAGGAAGAGACGGGAAAGAAGAAATTAGAGAAAGGAAGGAAAGGAATGGCAAGCTTAAACTTCAAAATTAAATCACACCCTAACTGGGAAATCGTCACAGAAACTTAAATTCAACTTATGATTCAATGAAAGATTCCTACTTAAAATTACGCATTTAAATTGATTGGTAGAGGAAACGGTTACTTGCATTGGCTTACTGCACAACAGTCCGGATGCAACAGAGAAATCTCTGAAAAGTCAGTTAGGGTGGGGTCAGATGTTCTTCCAAGTTCTCCTGAAGATCAGAGCAGTTGTCGTTCTTGGAAGTGAAGCTTGCTGGAACTTCTTTGAAGGAAGTTGGAGTCGTCTCCAAGCTATTCCGAAAGTCTGACCACGGATTAGTGGTGTTTGTGACAATTTAAAGGTCGCGAACTCCACCCATCTTTGGGGAGATGACCAATACTACGGCAAGATTTTTGGAGGTGAAAAACTCCCTTTGTTTTCAGGTGTCTGTGGGTGTGGTTTAACTATCAAACTCTTAGATAACTTTAAAGTTTTATCCAAGGTGTATTAAGACGGTATGGCGCCTTTCGTGCTCAAATAAAATACACCATTGTTTGAAAAACGAGTAACCGATAATTTCTTCATTGGGGTAATATTTTCCAAAACAAATGCTTGTAAAAAATCCCCAAGAGACTAAGGAACTGGAATATGTAAGCCTTTTAATCCAAAATGCTTTAATCCAAAATGGTTTTCTGACCGAAAAACACACAGCACTTCCATCCTTTGTTTCCGGCTCTCACTTGTCCTAGGAGGCTTAAAAAAATACACTGAGCCGTCAGATTTGTAGTCCAGGGCCTAACGAATCAAACGAAAATCATGAAAATAGGGGGCGATCCCACAATATATGTAATGAAACTGAAGCTCACTGTGAAATATAGCAACAAGCTTTAAAGACCTTTACACAGATTCACTGGTGTCTGCTGCCCTCTTTTGGATGTGAGCACATCTACAGAGAGATTCCCCATCCAAGTCTATGGGGGAAAAAACACCCCTTTGAGCTTCCATACTAGGAATTCTGGAATTCTGATCGCTTATAAAAACTATAGCACACCTCTCCTCAATGAGCCGGTCAATTTGACCCCTCATAATAATAATAATAATAATAATAATAATAATAATAATAATAATAATAATAATAATAATAATAATAATAATAAGTATGCAAGAGAATAAGAATGTGCTTTGCAAGCACATTGATAATAATAATAATAATAATAATAATAATAATAATAATACTGATCAAAACTGTTTGGTAAGTCAGTTTAGAGCCCCATTCTGATTTAGAGCTCAAAACGTACTAAACATATGTAAGGGTTTAAAAAGAATTATAAGGAAATGAAAGCTGAAATTCTGCATTGGTGTGTCATGTTCTCACAGTCTTCTCCTAAGAACAAAATATTTTCTTATCATCTTTCATCTTTTATTTGTACACGTTATCTTCTTGTGCCAGTAGCTCATTGATGAAAGCAATGAAAGTGAAGAATATGAAGAAACACATATTGGATATTAAGATTCTAATGGTGGAAAAAGCTGTCAAAATCTTTGAAAATATGACATTAAAAAAAAATGGACATAAATTTGTTCATTACTGCATTTTGTAATTAAACATTTAATTTACATTTAATTTTAAATAAATTGTAGAGTCCAATTTTTTTATCTAGATTTTTAAATCATTACAAGAAAAGTATATTTAGAAAAATCTTACGGCACAAAATATTACTTAAGCTGTTTAGCTCTTGTTTATCAAGGGCAATGAATGTTACAAATAAAGACTACAAAAACTGAGCTGTTGATCATTTTATTTCATTACTGTAAGTAATTCAAAACTGATTTTCACTTAAAGTACAGGCAAAGGATAACAAATAAGATAAAATAATCAGTGAGTACATTTCTGTAATTAGTGACAGTTTGACAAGTTATTATTATACATATAATTCACTCAGATATATGATTTTATGAGAAATAAAGAGATTTTGACTCTTTGTTAAATGTAGTCAAATGTAGTTAAAATGAGGCCAAAAATTTGTTTTTTAGTGTTTAAATCATCTTTAGTGTACATCATTTCCTTTTTCTGCCTTTATGCTTTCTGATTAAAAGTGCAATGGCGTTCCTTTTGTGATCCAGATTTGGTGAAACGTAGCTTAGTTGCAGCAACTGAATTTCACATCATTAAGACTGGTGTCATCTCCTGGGCCCTGAGGCGATTCCACTTTTGTTTGGATGCCACAAATCCCAGTTCCACCACAAAGCGAGCTCCAGGAACCCCAGGTACCCCAGCTCATACCACTGCCTTCCAACACAGAGCCCGTGGAGCATTTGAACCTGGAATTTCAAGTTTGAGAAACATTCCATGTTAACTTTTCTATTCAAATTGCTTCATCAAGCAAAGTTATGAAAACCTCCCAACTTTGATCGTATCTTGTTAATAATTACTGAATAATCCAAATATCAGCTTTATCAAAAGTGTCATCTTATGTTATGTATCTTATTTTTCGATAATATTGAATATGTGTATTTTGTGAGTTACTAATTACCTTATGTTGTTAGCTGCAGTATCATCTCCCCATCCCTGATTACCCTCTACTCGCAGCTGGAAAGCTTTCAGTACTCCACTGGGGCACCAAATAGGCGATGACCAAGACCCCCAGCTGTAAAAAACAATGAGTTAAATAATAATAATAATAATAATAATAATAATAATAATAATAATAATAATAATAATAATAATAGAAAGAAAAAGAAGAAGAAGAAGAAGAAGAAGAAGAAGAAGAAGAAGAATTTCCATTATAATGATTGTTGAGTTAAAATCCTGCAAATTAAAAAATAAATAACACACCTGACATGTTAACGATTTAAATCATGACATGGTTTTCTATTTTGAACACATTGAATTATGCTGTATCTTATGTAGATCCTGTAGGTCTTGTATCTATGTATATAATATTCAAATCATATTGTATACCTTGTTTATGTTTTCTTTTTATTTATTTATTTGATTGTTTGTTTGTTTGTTTTTTTACCTTCCTACAGCAGATCTGATAGTTGTGTAGCTCCCAACAATACCGTTGGAGCCAATAGGCTTAGAGCAGTGAAGAGCAATTCCGTTTAGGGCTGTGTCATCTGACCAAATTCCCTGATATGACTCAACCTTAAAAACAAACAAGAAAAGAAATAAACAAAAACTATTTTGAAAATTAAAATCATTTGTTGATTAAATTTATTTAAACTGTCTTTTACACAAACTACACAACGAATATTTATTGTTACAGTCTGTGGTCCACTGGAAAAATTCAGCTACTCTTTGCTTTAAATATATGGTTTAATACATTGTGACTCTGACTTCATCATTTATTTCTCTTTTACAAATATAGATAATTTTAGTTATCTGTACTTACCCTGAGGCTAAAGCCTGTAGCATAGGTGCCTGTAGGACACTTCTCTGAAATTCCCCATGTTCCCCAGATCTGTCCGTTCACCACAGAGATTGAACTGGGAATCGGCACAACAATTCTGCTTTGTGTATCGTTGACACTTACACACTCCCCGAAGGAAAGCATGAGCAGAGGCAAAACAAGCACAAGATACATTCTTTTGGATACAGCTGAAAGTAAAGTAAAACTGTTATCAGGTAATCAGAATGATTCTCCCTGCAAAGTGTTCATGCTGACAGCAGATGCTTGAATTTATACTCTACCTATCAATTCAATGCAAAGTATGACATCAGTATAGACTGTAATTATCATATTTTTTCCCCACTCAAATATTTGGCATTATTCCAAGTTGAAGACAGCCCACAAAAGGTTATATGGTTTAAGTTGCATAGTTGAATAAAATGTTTCACACAAGGACACATGATTTCCATTGTTTCCATGGCTTTAATTAGATTATCTTAATAAAAAAAAAACAATTTAGGTGTGAAAGAGAGTCTGTATACTGTAAGTGTGTGCCCTGTGAAGCACTGGCATCCAATAGTTTATTTCACTATAAATAAATAGATATGGATTAAATTTTTGCAAAAATGTGTGTGTGTGTGTGTGTGTGTGTGTGTGTGTGTGTGTGTGTGTGTGTGTGTGTGTGTGTGTGTGTGTGTGTGTGTCATGATACCAGTTAATTATGTTTATTAGTAGCAGATGCAGCATGTGTTGGTTGCCAGCACACAGACTTAATTGTACTGTATTGTGTAAGCTTTAAAATCTTGATCACTGCTTGCTTACATAACACAAGATGTATTTCAGTTCTGACTGCATACAACAATTTAGTGAATTATTTAGTTCGGAGTGTACTGAAAATTAAAATATGTGAAAGTTTTGAGATGTAATACACACAAGCACACAAACACATACTGTAATAATGTCACTGATTCTTGAATGATGTGAATTTGTTATGTTTGTCCTGATCTTATGAAAGAAACAGAGATGCACTCCATGATAAGCATTATTATTATTATTATTATTATTATTATTATTATTATTATTAGGACCCAAGCACCTGCGAAGGCCTATTGTTTTTGCTCGGGTTTATATGTATATATATATATATATATATATATATATATATATATATATATATATATATATATATATATATTGGCACACATTGGCCAATTGGGGTCCCTTAACATGCTCGAAAACTCTTGAAATTTGGCACACACGTCAGAGTCAAGCGACGCTAGGCTTGAGCAAAAGCTGGAATACAGGCGTGGCGGGGGGCTCTGTAGCGCCCCCTGTAATGCAAAAACAAACATTTGTGCACAGATCGGGCAATTTTGTATGCACATGTACGAGAGTCGGCCATTTTCGATTATTTCATAATTGCATGTGGTGATCTTTTAAATAGTCCTACTAGAGAATTCATGCGATTGACATCAAACGTGGTGAACATGATGCCGAGACATTGCAATTGCTAAATTTCAAAATGATTTTTGATATCTCGAACGGTGCTGCCATGGCGAGGCAACTAAGTTATGGCGAATTCAGAGAAACAGGAAGTGTCTTCTGTCTAAGGCAAAAAATGTCATATTGTGATGACATGTGGTGTGTATGTTTGGCCAAGGATTCCGATCGCATCGATGTGCTTATTGTGAGTCCCAGGTATAGGGCCATCAACAGGCCCCAGGAAGTGTGTCAGTTACAAAGGTGGATTTTTTGAAAGCTGCATGCGGTAAACTGTTACATGCTCCTCCTAGGGGGTTCATGCAATTGAGACCAGACTTGGCCACCATGATGCAGAGATATTAGAGATGCGAAATTGCGAACGGATTTTTGATATCTCAAACACTGTTGCCATGGCATCGTGTCAAATTTTACTTTTATTTCAAGCATATTTAAAGCTTTTGATGTGCATAGATTAACTTGAAATTTTACACATACATCACATTTGTTGGCTGTTAAGTGTGGACAAAAAGGTCAGACAAAGGTGTGTCTCTTAAATGGCTCACTAGCGCCCCCGTTTGTCTAAAATGTGGGGTTTCATTTACCCACAATCCCCAAATGGTTCAGTAGCAATGTAAAATAGTCCACTGATATTTACCCACTTGATGCACTTGCCCACCGTGCATTGTTTTCTGGGAGGCACCGTATAGCGATAAAAAAACGTGCAAGGGCCCACCATCGCTGCTTGCAGCTATATTTATTATTATTATTATTATTAGTAGTAGTAGTAGTAGTAGTAGTAGTAGTAGTAGTAGTAGTAGTAGTAGTATTGTTATTATTATTAATAAATAATTACATAAGTACACAATCATATACAACATATTTTTTTCAAAAAGTGAGATGAATATGTTATTATATTATTATTTCTTTTTGACAATATTATTTAACAATCCTTTATATACTGTATTTAATATTTATATAATACAAGAAAGATTTACCAGAAAGGATAACAAACATGACAAACATCTTTTTTTTCCAGCTCAGGTTCTGTAACATTGTTAAGATGTTTGAGATGAACAAGTTTCCTTGGTAAGAATTTCCTTGTTCTTCAGATTAATAAATAAACAGTGAGGTATAAGATTTAGTTACTGTAGGTAGATTTTACAGCTTTTTTTGTTATATTGTACATTGTATGGTATTTTGTGGCCAAATTTCAATTAAATTTTCTGAAAACTAAATTACAAATAAATATAAATAAATACATACATACATACATACATACATACATACATACATACATACATACATACATACATACATACATACATACATACATACATACATACATACATAAAATACTCAATCCAAAGACACGTAATGTGTAAGTTTGAGTGTGTGTGTGTGTGTGATTTTGCCCTGTGATAGACTAGCAACATGTCCAGAGTTTACCCTGCCTTGTGCCCTGAGTCTCCTGGCATAAGTTCCAGGAACTCCAAGCAACGTAAAAAATAAACAACTTATTAAAGTTTTTTTATTAGTAATTTTTTTTATTTTAATATTTCCTGCTCCAGTGTTCTACATTTCTCTCTATTGAACAATTAAAGAATACATTGCAAATAAGATGAATAGTCACTAGTATATAAGTAAAACCACAAATTTATTTAGAATTTAGGCCAACTTACATGAAATACCCCTGTAATGAAAAAATAATGTTCTTAAAAAATATATTTTTAAATGCATTGTTTGACTATGGACCAATGGAACAGTTTAATTTCATTCATTTTGTTCATTTTCACTTGTAACATCCCTTAATCCAACAAATTAGTCTACTGTACTTTCCACCCATATTTTTATACATACTGTGACGATATGTAACACTAACTGAAGATGCCGGTGCTAATACAACACACAGTGATGTTTCAAATGATGTAATTGTACAAATGATGTATGTAAATATCTATTGTTAAACTCCGATAAGACAGAAATACTACTCATAGGTCCAAAAACCAGTGCACATAAACTCTCACAACTTAACTCCCATTTAGAGGGATGTACTATTACAAGTAGCTCGACAGTGAAAGACCTCGGTGTTATACTAGACAGTAACTTGTCTTTTAAAAATCATATCGCCCATACTACCAAAACAGCCTTCTTCCACCTTAGAAACATTGCCAAGCTGAGAAACATCCTGTCTGTATCTGATGCTGAGAAGCTAGTTCATGCGTTCATGACCTCTAGACTGGACTATTGTAATGCATTACTAGGTGGTTGTCCTGCATCTTTAATAAATAGGTTACAGTTAGTCCAAAATGCAGCTGCCAGAGTTCTCACTAGGACAAGAAAGTATGACCATATAACCCCAATTTTATCAACTCTACACTGGCTACCTGTTAAGTATAGAATTGACTACAAACTGCTGCTACTTACGTACAAGGCTCTTAATGGTTTAGCTCCCATGTATCTAACTAGTCTTCTAACACATTACAATCCTTCACGCTCTCTGAGATCACAAAACTCAGGACTTCTGGTAGTTCCCAGAATATCTAAGTCTACTAAAGGTGGTAGAGCATTTTCTTATTTAGCTCCCAAACTTTGGAATAGTCTTCCTGATAGTGTTCGGGGCTCAGACACACTTTCCCAGTTTAAATGTAGATTAAAAACTCATCTCTTCAGTCAGGCGTACACATAATACATCCCATAATATCATGCACCAGTACATCAGACCAGCACATTTTTATGAACAGCAGATATGTTAATCCCTTTCCACTGCTTCTCTCTTTGTACCCATCCCGAGGCATCCAGACACTGTACCAGCTCCCAACGTCCTCTGTGGGACGAAGCCCTTGGACATCCACTGAGCCGAGGCCGACTCTAAGAATCCTGAGACATCTCCAGTTAGACTCTGTGGTACTCAGAAGATCAGAAGTCCTTGAACCTCACACCAATACAACATTTAACTGACTGTATATCACAATCACACCCCCAGTGTCACCCATATGAGGATGGGTTCCCCCTTGAGTCCGGTTCCTCTCAAGGTTTCTTCCTTTACCAATTTAAGGGAGTTTTTCCTTGCCACTGCTGCCTGAGTCATCTCAGACTTGCTCATAGGGGAATAAATACATACACACTGTGAACTATATACATCTAATAATAACCTAGAATTTTTATTCTGTTAATTCTTATTTCTTTTATTATTCGTTATTTCCTTTATCATTAATTATGTTTACCTTCTGCTCTATGTTTATGTTCTGTAAAGCTGCTTTGAGACAATGTCTATTGTAAAAAGCGCTATACAAATAAACTTGAATTGAATTGAATTAATTGATGTAATTTACCACAGATAAAAAAAAAGCCAGAATTAATTCATGTAGTTTAGGCTTCAAATTTCATGAGAACAATAATACCAGTTTATTTCCTTGTTACTATGGTTGTTAAATAAAATGTGGTGGAGAGCTGACACTCCCTTATTTGACAAAGAGATAAAAAACAAGTTAGGGGGGAAAAAGTTTAATATGGATCATTTAACACATTTTATGAATTGAAAAGAAGTAAACACACTATCTGCAAACTACTAAGAAATCTGTATAAATATTAGAATAAATATAAATACACAGATAATATTTCATTTGATGTGTCAACACGTATACACTATTGTATGATTTAAGATATATGAAATGTTTTAATAGTATAGGTTTGTTTAAGGTTTGTCTTAACTATTCAACACTATACAGAAGAACTTGACATCAGTTTATGTAAACATACATATTGTTAATAGGTATGCCTAAGCCTCACAGTCAAGCAAAATCTTTCATTTGTACAATTCAACCTAGTCAGCAAACGATCATAAATATATGTTAAAAAAGAAATAGTTTTACATATATCGTGTTAAGATCATGTCATGCCATTATGTATAAACACGTTTTTCATGCTTTTGCACATTTCTAACAGCATTATGAGGAAACTGAAACTAAAATTCCATTCATTTTTGGAATACATTCATAATTGCTGTCAGATATATTTGTTTAGAAACATATAGACCTTTCCGGAATCTATCACGTGTCAGGTTTGGTAAACACCAAAGTTCAAGGTTAGCATTTTTGTTTATTTCTTGTATTAAACTGTATGTGAAAGATATAAAGCTACAAAACTATTTTGTTTTAATTCGAACATCTGTATTAAAGAAAAAGGAAAGTCTAAATATTCATATTCATATCTTCTTATCTTATTTCTATTTTTTCTGTGGTATTTGTACACATTTTCTTAGCTAATTGACAAAACCAAGAAAAGAATATGAAGAAACAGATATTGGATCCATGTTTGATGAGTTAATTTTTAAGTTTTTGTCTATTTATCTTAAGTTCTCTATCTATGTATGTATGTATGTATGTATGTATGTATGTATGTATGTATGTATGTATGTATGTATGTATGTATTTATTTATTTATGCACTGATTGTCTATTTGACATAACAGATGTCTACATAAAGTCCACAAGACAAAATAATAACTGAATTTACCCAAATGAACCAGTTCAAAAGTTTACTTACACTTGACTCCTAATACTGTGTTGTGACCTGCTGTAGGGTTACTGCAGATAATGAGAGACCCAGTTAAACATAACTGAGAGATGTTGGACCATTGTGATAAACAGTGCTCTCCACCACTATCATCTAAATATCCACTAAGAAAAACAATATTTTGGAATAATTGTACCTACCTAATATTAGGCAGGTAGTTTTATTGTTCTGCCTGAGAAGTGAAGATTAATGCTCTGAGAAAAAATGAACTGAGCAAAAAATTGCATAATGAACTGTAGTTCTTTCCGCAATCTTAGACACATTGATTAGGAATTTAAAGAGCCACATTTCTGACAACATTTCTAGAAAGTGAGTAATGGAGAATTTAGATTTTGTTTAACTTCCCAATTCTGCAAACAAACTTGCAGTTCCATAATTGAAACCAAACCTTATGCTTATACCAATAAGCATACAGTATAAGCACATATACCTCTAACCTTATGCCTAACCCTAACCGTCTTATCTCATAAATCATTTACTGTTATATAAACAAACTTATTTGCATTTTAAAGCAACACATTTTTGTCAGCATTGTGAGGAAACTGAAACTAAAATTTCATTCATTTTTGGAATACACTCACAATTGTGGTCAGACATGTTTGTTTAGAGAGCTGTAGACCTTTCCAGAATCTTCCACATGTCAGGTTTGGTAAACACTAAAGTTCAAATAAAATGGTTCATTATTATTCATGATCTCATCCTGGAACTCTCAAAATGGTCTCACCAACCAAGTTTATATCAAAAAATATGAAAAATATATTATACTGAAACAGTATTGTTTATTGTTATTTTTTGTATTTAACTTTGTGTGAAAATATAAAGCTACAGAACTATTTTAGTTTTATTTGAACATACTTAATCTAGGAACTAAAATCATTTATTTTTTATTTTTAAAGTCTATTTCTTTCTGTGGTATTTGTTTATATTATCTTCTTGTGCCAATAGCTAATTGATGAAAGCATTGAAAAAAAGAATATGAAGAAACAGATATTGGATCCGTGTTTGATGAGTTCATTTTATAGTTTTTGTCTTCTCACACACTGTACATTTGCAGAATGTACACAATATTAGGCAGGTGGTTCAATGTTATGACTGATCAGTGTATGTCAATTCCCAGAAATGCCCTGAGCAATTGTTTGCATAATGAGCTGTAGTTCTTTCTGCAATCTTTGACACATTGATTGGGAATTTGAAGAATTACCGCTGTCATTTAAATAATTTTCTGACAGCATTTTTTATAAACTGAACCTTAAAGTCCATTCCTTCAAATGTAGTTAAACTTGGACAATCGTATTCTATGATTGCCAGAAGGTCTTAGCAACAGAAACATGCATAAGATTTTTTTAAGCTGAAAATGACCTAGAAGTTTATCAGCCATGTCCTGTATACTGGTCAGGCTCTGCTGTTTTCTCTACCGACCTAAACATTTTAGCAGACCATATAAAATAAAAAAAAAATTAATGGAATGTTCTATGAAACACATGTATGATCGAGATGCAGTCATTAGTGGTAACCAAAATCCAAATGTTTCCAGTGAACATGAATGAAGCATGTTGTGTTTGTCGATGTCAGAAAAAGGGGTAAATAAGAAAACTACAATCACGTGGAAAACAATAGGAAGACAAGGCATCGAACACTACACTGGCACCCTTGAGTCTTGGCATTCATGTGGGTGTTACTTTAACAACTAGCACAAACTTAAAACTTGTTGCAGGGAAATTAAAAGTCAAAGTCAATTCCTAGAAATGTAGTCAGACTTATTTGTTTAGAAAGCTGTAGTGTGGTTTGGGAAACAGCAAGCTTAATAAAATAAAAATTAACAGCTAATTTATCCATTTTAAAATGAATTCATTCTTAATTCATTCTTTCCAGTACCTAATTTTATGTTATATAAAAAACAAAACTATTTTATTTCACTTTGAACATTTTCTCTATCAAGAAACAACATATTTTCTATTCATGTTATCTTTCTATTTTTACTGTGGTATTTGTTTACATTATCTTCTATTGTCACTAATTGTGGAGAGCAAAGAAAAGAAAAGAATATGAAGAAACAGACTTTTATGAGTTTAATTTTTTAGTTTTTGTCTCATCACACACTGGTTTAAGCATATTACAGAAAAACATCTGACGAAAACAATGAACAGAATTTATAGTAGCATCTGCAAATATCTGAAGATACGAGATGAGAGAAAAGAAAAAACTTTAACTGCCTTTCTAGTCACCAGATTTCAACCCAGTTAAAAATCTTTGAAAGATTTTGCAGCAACGTGATAAACAGTGTTCACCACCATCATCAAAATACCAATTTAAATACTATAAAACCCTTTGAAATAATGGTGTGTATCCCTTCATTATAGGTTCAGATGCTTGTAGAATTTCAGCAAACACACAAATTATTCGCAGCAGTAGAGCCACACGTCATTCAACGCTGTATCGTCTCCCACACCTTTTGGTTCCTCCACCATTGTCTGGATTCCACAGATGCCAGTTCCTGTACAGGTGTCACTCCATGAGCCCCAGTCACCCCAAGACAGTCCTTCCCCTTTAATTTCTGCATCGTTTTCACTGCATTTAAACCTGTTAAATATTAAACATAATATTTGTATAATAGTTGTATGTATATTTTATATGGAAAAGTTAGAAGTGTGATTATGTGCAATTGGTTGTGGAAATCTTAATAATGTTACATGGAGGTCATTTATTAATTGGAAAAATGTCAGTACTTTTTTATCTGCTCCTTTTAGTACAATTCAGTAAAGTTTATGACTAAGCCTGTGGAAAGGGCAGTATACAACCTCCCTTTCCATTAGAAAACAAACTGCATTTAATGTTGTTCTCATGCAAATTTGATGAGGTTGCCTAAATGTGTTTGCTAAAATGATTGTATAATATAGATATCATGTGATTACTTGATATTATTTGCTGCTGTATCGTCCCATGCGGTTCCTTGGTAAGGTTCCACACGCAGCTGAAAACTTTTTAACATTCCCGAGTTACACCATTGAATATCTGTCCATTTACCCCAGCTGGAAAAAAAAAACACAAACATGAACAATGTTACTGTTTTACAGTATTTGTTTGTTAAACTCTGTAACTTTTCAATCCACCCATATTTGTAATGTTGTGAAAATGTGAAAAATAGTCATCATGATACCAATGCTCTAAAGCGGGCATCACCAAATGGATCCGGACCAAGTGACGGGTCTGCCCGGACCCGTTAAAATTCTAATATTATCATATTAAGCATCTCCTTATTATAATCTAACATTATAAGATTATATAAGCTCTGTGGCAGTAATGCACCTAATTACGCTGGCAGGACAATTAAGATTCAAACTGCTGGCAGGACATGTCCATTTCTCTCACTAGGAACGGAAGATGGAAACGGAGTAAGGAGAGGTGGAAAGGAGATTGGAAAAAGGGAGCTGCTCAAAGCTCTGCACTTTTCTTTTATTCAGTAAAATCTGCCCTGTTCTGTTTTACTTGAAATGTCCTTTTGCCTAAGGTTCATGTGTAATTAATGTAGTTAATATTTAAAAAAGGGGGAAGCTCAAAAGTCTTTTGTTTAATTTTGTTCTTAAAAGATTAAAAGCACTTTTATTTTATTCAAAAGATTCTGAATGTTTTACATTACTTGAAATATAGGCCCTAAGTTCCGGCTGCTCAAAGCTGTGTTTACACTTATTTATTTATTTTATTCAGAGGAAATTCAGTGTCTGTTGTCTGTTACTTGACATGTAGTAAAGACAACTACAGGATTGTTTTCCATTCAAGTGCCATACAAGTTCAGACTTTGAAAACACTTGAAATTCAACAATAAATTATATAGAAATGTATGTGCGTTATTGATTTTATTAACATGAGGGTACACTTTTTTAAGTAACAATATAAGATTCGGACCTTTGCTGGGAGGAAATTTTGGACCTCTAGAGTGCCAAGATTCCATGTTTCCATCATGGAATGTTTCTTCATGTCAGAAGACCTGTAATGGACAGTTGGTACCATAGCAATGTTTACAGATGGCACAGAAGCTTCTCCTCTTTATAAGGAAACCTCAAAATTAAACTCCAGCAAGGACCTGTTTGTCACCTCCTATCATTACAGTATGAAGTATTCTAAGGTACAGCATTTCAATATGAAACACCAGCTGTGCTGCTGTAGAAGGAGTTGCAGGCAATGCTTCTGGCTCTTGGGGACTTCTACAGCACAATTTTCCCTACCTCCACCTTCCTTGTACACATTGAGGTGCACGGACTGTCATCATATGTGTCCATATTGCCGCCATAGCAGCACGGTCTTTCGGGTTGGCAGCCATCACGGGATTAGTGCTTCCAGGTTGGTGGCCATTCTATGTACCTCAGCACTTTAAAAGGACATCATCCACACTTCCTCCTCACCAGATGGTCTCCTCAGTTTGCTCTGTGCTCTGTTGTAGTCATCCAGCCTTTTTCTCTGTTTTGCTCTTCCATTTTTTATTCTATTTTGCTCCATTTTTGCTTCTGACTGCTCTTTGATATCCTATTTGGCTGACTGCCTGACATTAGGACCATGTTTGACCATTCTCCTGCCTGTTTCCTTGGACATTATTTGGATTGTTGTTACTACTGTGACTGTGATTTTGCTGAACTTTTATTTAAAACCATTGACACTAGTACTCTGATGCCTCGCATTTTGGTCCAACCCCCTCATACTGACAGTCTTAAAGTGAAATTGGCCAATCACTTAATCAGTATGAGAATAGATTCATACCACATTTAGCCACATACCAGTAGTACTACCACTATGGCAATGTTTTCAGTTGTTGGTCTTTTCGGGCAACATTGTGAAAGCCAGATTTATGAAAAATCAGGATAGAATGTAGTCTGGCATTAGTACCTTTGGACAAATTCCAGCTCCCACAGACTTTTGCAACTAGAGTCCCGCTTGTGGCATTGACAGTACCTTTGGACATGTTTTTTTTTTTACTCTTTTTATTCTTCTTTGACAGTCAGTCATCAGGATGGAATGCGATTCAGTTAGTAGTAAGATCGGACACATTTTAACTTGTAGGTCATTTTCAGACAACATAGTAACAGTCAGACATATTCGTCATCAAGATGGTGTGTGGTGTATAAGCTACTTTCACCTCCCACAAAAGCTTTTCTTATCAGTCCATGCACGAGACCAACTCATCTACTAATATCTATTTTGAAACTGCACAGAATTCAGCAACTAGTATCCTAATTGTTTCAGACAGGAACAAAGAGCTACTATCTTCCACAATTCACCAATGCATTGTTTTGGGATCTATCCTTGTGCTGGAGTACTTCAATACCTATCCTCATGAGCAAGTGCATTTTTGTTAGCAATCAGTTTGAGATTTGACAAAAACTCTTATCTTATACATGTTTTTGGCCTGAAATGATTTCATGACTGCTCAAAGCCATGAAACCCATTTTTTTAAAAATCAGTTGGCTGATATTGCAATATTCTATGAAGGCCAGCTATCTTTCAGATGAAGGCATTAACACTAACCAACCTGTTATGGAGGACCATGGTCTATGGTGGACATGCCACACAATGAGGAGCATCTACTTCTCGGGGGCATGTATGATTTCTTCATTTCAGGATGTGCACACTCTCCAGATACTATAAACTTATCAAGAACTCTCTCTTTGTTGCGGTCCTTTCTGAACACCTTTTAAAATCATTTCTTAAGTAAATGTATCATACAAATTATGTATATAATAGTGGTTGTATGATAACAGACAATCATGTGTAATTCTATTGATAGAAACTTTATAATAAAGTAAGGGTAAGAGGCCAGATACTACAGAATGATATTTTCTCAGGGAAAATATGAAATAAAATGGGATTTAAAACACATACCTTCCAGTATCAGATTGTACTGTGGCATAGTCAGTGTATGGTGCTGATCCTTTAAGTGAGTTAACACAATGAAGACGAATTCCATTTAGTGCAGTGTTATCACCAATTATAAAAGATTCCCAGTAACCTGCAACCTAAAAAACAATATTCTGTTGCCAGTGCAGCCCTTATCAGCAGTATCAGAAGGAAATCAATGCATGTATGAATTATTCTATAGTACATAATTGACATACAGAAAAATAGTTCATATTGATTATATGTTAAATAGTAAGAATAGTATTTTTTTCATTAGAGCTGCCTGCTACCCAATAAGCTGTATTTCTACAGACTTTTAGCACCTTGACTCTGTTGATTCCTAATTTCATGGGACTGTCAAAACTATAATAAATAAATATTAATTGACCAACATCAACAGTTTGTTTCTATGTATCAATTGTGACAAAATGGAACGTAATGGGAAAAAAGAGGAAATTAGATTGGAGAGCTCTTTGATAAAGAAACATGTTTATTTCCCTTAAAACAAAACAGAATGCTCACCTTTAGACTAAAGCCTGCAGCGTAGTATCCCAGTGGACACATTTCTTTAAGACCCCATGTGCCCCAGCGTTGTCCATTATCCACTTTTAACAGTGACTTAAAGGGTCTGTCAGCGGTTCGCTGAGCTCTTTTACCCTTTACATGGCATCCAAATAATGCCAGGAAAACAATCAGTGTACAACAAACTAGCCGAAGCATTGTTGCTGCCTTGGTTGATAGCGGTTTCTCCCTCTCCTAGTGTTGTCTCCGTGCAGGTTAAAGATGTGCTAGCCCAGACTTTGGTCAAAAAATATTTTGTCTATTGATTTTTCTAGTTAAGCTATTTTTTTTAAAACCTTGATTGAGTACACAGTTCAGAAACAAAGACTTTGATCCTAAACTATAATCCCCAAAAATATATATCAAGCATCGCGTTAGTTCAGGCAGGCCACGTCGTCATGCGTGCATCAGCTGTTAATCAGCTGTCCACGACGCGCACCAATCCGGTTACGACATCCATATTATCCGACCATTTAATTTCCCATTCACCGAGCTGCTTTCTAGCGCATCGCTAAACTCCCTCCTCCAACCTCGACTGCGTTGTTCGTTGTACCAGTTTGTTATAAATCTTCATATATTCTCTCTCTCTCTCTCTCTCTCTCTCTCTCTCTCTCTCTCTCTATTTATTTCTATTTATTTATTCATTTATTTATTTATTTTTCCAAAAACATGTAAGTATCTAATACTATACATGATTAATGGTTCTGCTGTTATGGTGTGTGTGTGTGTGTGTGTGTGTGTGTGTGTGTGTGTGTGTGTGTGTGTGTGTGTGTGTGTGTGTGTGTGTGTGTGTGTGTAACTTTTGCCCAGAACAGAACCATACCGACAACCAGGGGCGGTTCTAGTCCTTTTTTAGGGTGGCTTCAGCTCCCTGTCACCCTAAAACTATAAGGATCATTTTTACTTTCATAAATGAACAATAAAAATTACGTTAAAATGCAGCACATGTCGTCGATGGGAAAGAAAATTATTTATCAGTTTGATCCAAGAGCGATTTTTTTTACTTTGCTTTTACACGCGTGTGTTGTAGTCTTTCAAAAGTGCGTCTTCGGCTGTCTGCTTTATTTGAACGGAGAAGCACAGGTACGCGCAGCGTGCACGCGCAGTCAGAGCTGGAGGCGTTTATCTATAACGTTAATCGGCGGAAAGACGCAAAGACGGCAACCAAAAGCAGTAAAATGTCACTATTCTTATTACCAGAGTTGTCATATAATATAAAACGTCTTGTTTTAAATTCTCACTGAGGGCTAAACCCCCCTAAAGATGAAATCCTAGAACCACCCCTGCCGACAACACTAACTGTATGCATATACTCTAATAAGTTCTCATTTGACAAAGTGGTCCATACTGAACTAGTGTTAAACCAAATTAGACCCAATTAACCTAGCTAACAGCCAGAGCCTAGTTACTCACATGGAATAAATATACCTCTCAAAACATTAAATAGTGTCCCCAAAATATTTGGGTTTACTTATTAACATCTCATAACGTAACAGTTGCATTCATAATGTACTTATAGTTATAATAAAGGAGTTCATATGGTGCTTTCAGTGTTAATCATTGTCATTTGTAAACACAGATAAAAAGTCAACACACTCTTGTTTGGCCAGCATAAGCATGTGTATATTACAATTGTTATAAAATTATCTAGTATGTAATTGTTTTTGTTTAGTTCATTTGCCAGGCTTTGACAAAACTAGAGACAAGTAAAGATAAAAAAGTAACAGTGATTTATTAGAAAAAATCTGATGAGACAAACAGTACAAAAACAGCAGGTGGAGGAAAACTTATATAACAAGAAGAGAGCAATAATCAATGGATGAGATTAAACTTTAAACTTGTGTAAACAGACCAGAAGGCAAACAAGATGCAGAAACCAACTAAAACTACAGTAAATAAAGTGACTGAATACATAGCAGGTGAAATGTGGCTGTAGTTTGACATGAGCAGGGATGAAGGCTTGGTTATAGACTGGGGATTCTGGGAGTTGGAGCTCCTAAAGATCGGAGTGTTTGTAAGATCACTCTTGTAATTTTTTTTCCACTTCCTGACAGCGTTTACATACACTAGATAAACATTATATCACAGTAAATAAAATAAAAATATATATATATTTTTTTACTGATCTCATCTTGTTAGGAAGTTGGGGTCATTAGAGTGACCGCAATAAAAGGCCAAATTCAACGAAACGGATCATTTATTAATGATCATTATCATTTGTTATTTTCATAACTTAGCGAATGCTCACCCACTGATTTATATTTCATAAAATAGAATCATTCACAGGACGAGAATCCACTGCAAATGGTAAAAATGATGTTATCCTGTAATTCAACAGCAAGTGACAGAACATCAGATTTGTGGAAACTAT
Source organism: Tachysurus fulvidraco (assembly GCF_022655615.1). Classification (NCBI taxonomy): domain Eukaryota; kingdom Metazoa; phylum Chordata; class Actinopteri; order Siluriformes; family Bagridae; genus Tachysurus; species Tachysurus fulvidraco. The sequence goes on from NC_062538.1 coordinate 17,110,352, forward strand.
GAGAGTCTTGATAAATAAAGACAAGTCATCATAAGGCACTGCAGTAAAAGTAATATAAATAAACTAATAATTATAATTATAGAAACATTTAGTTTGATATTCCTGAGATCATCAGACTTCTGTGCTAGACTCCACCCTCCTTCCATTCTGAAGACCGTCTGTCATTCATGTCATCCACAAGGTTTTTCAACCTTCCAAGGTGGTGCAGTGCTCTAAAAACAAAATCAAAACATCAACACATATAAGAGCTGATAAAAAAAGGATAATGTGTGAAATAAGAAATAAAACTGTTACGGAAAATAGTCCATGATAAGGTGGATACTGTCAGACTGGATACTGACTGTTTATTTTTCAGTAACTGCTTATTTTTTGTCCTCTTAGACAAGTGCAACTTGCCATCACTGATATTCTTTTCTTTATTTAACAAGAACAACAGGTATATATTTTAGTAGATTATTTTTAGATTTAATGCTGTGGAATATTCACAAAGCAATTTTCTTTTATCGGCTACATTACAACAGTTCTAAACAGTCGTTCATCACCAGACCCTGTCAGTTTCTTGTGCTCTTATATTCAAAAGACAAAAAAAGCAGCATGTTATATTACTGAGAAAATGCAAAGCCTAGTCCTGAGCACTTTCCCGTGTCAGAAAACGTAAAGTTATAGCTTTAGCTCTGACAGTAAAACTTCACCGTAACAAAACGTTCGCGTGCTTTTATGCATGTCCACTGAACATGTCCACTGGGAAGTCAGTCATCGCTTTCTGATCAGAATCAAGCATTCAAGAGTTCTATTGTATAATGTAGAATGAGCAATATGTAATGTTTAACTGACCTTTTTAACGATTGTCCACCAGGAATTAAATCATAATCTTCAATGTCTGGTTGGGGAACCTGGAAAAAACAGAGTCTGATGTATATTTCTCAACAATAGGGTCTGATGTATATTTCTCAACAATCTGATGTATATTTCTCAACAATGTGTATTTCTTTTCAAGAAATACACATCCACACTTCTGTATTACTCTCAGAAAAATCTGAAAAAAGACAGAAAGTGATATATATTTAATTAAAATAATAACACTTGTATGTTGAGTTATAACATGAAGTATAAGCAATCATATAATCGTATTGGGGCAATGGTGGCTCAAGTGGTTATCGCTCTGGGTTTAAGCCTCAGCACTGCCAAGCTGCCACTGTTGGGCCCTTGTGCAAGGCCCTTAACCCTCACTGCTCCAGAGGTGTTGTATCATGGCTGACCCTGCACTATGACCCCAACCACCAAAGTTGGGATATGCAAAGAAAGCATTTCACTGTGCTGTAAAGTATATGTGATAAAATAAAGGCTATAGATTTCTACATCATCCTCTATAAAGAATTCTACAGATCCCTAGACAGGGCGCTAACCCAGCTACTGAAGTGTTAACGCTCAGTGCCGGTCCAAATCCCAGATAAATTGGGAGGGTTGTGTCACGAATGACACTGGGCGTAAAACCTGCACCAAAATCTAATATGAAGACCATTTATATCCCGAACAGGGAGCAGCTGAAAGACCAACAACATTTCATCAGTTTAATTCACTAAAATATTGCCTTTTCTCTACCTTATTATTGTCACGGTTCTCTGTCTGTATTAGTGGATTTGAAACAGGTCTGATGGAAATGTCTTGTATTCCATCTTTTTGTTGTGTTACTTTCTGCTCCACAGCCTGGAGGCTAAACAGCATCTGTTTTAGGGCTTCAACTGGACCTGGGTGTTTCCTGCTGCTGTAACCGGAAGAGAACGAACCTAAAGACTGAGAGATGCATTAGGAAAAAGAAAATTGAGCATTTTTTATGATTATAAAAGATCATTAGCTTTGAAAATCTATAAGAATCTATATTTATATCCAAACTATTTTAACAAGCCTTTCTTAATTATCCTACCCTTTGGTTGAATCAGCCTTACGTTATAAGGTAGATTAAAGTTTGTTAGAAAGCAACAGTGCAGACATCAGAAGCAAAACTTTGACAAAGGGTATTGTCTAATTCAATTGCCATAAAAAAGCAGATGAAGCTGTTTACACGTGTAAGCAACACAACGTTTCATTACTTTTTCTCTGAGTGGAATTTTGTTACTTTTTTCTACTTACTGTAATTTCCGGACTACTGATGTTAAAACCGCTTTCTGCTGATGTCACACATGCACACTAAACACTCTCTGCGCCGCGTATTGACAAGACCCGCCCCTTTCTGCTCATTGGCTACACGTTTGTTTTGATTTTTGTTTTGATTTTTAGTTTAGTCCCGACTCAGTTTTCTGAAGCATTTCTCAAACATCGGAGACCCTACCTTTAACCCGTTCTGCAATTTCACTGGTCTAATGAAAGCTTTATGCCGCTTAAAAAATTTAGCACGTCACGTTTTTGGAAAAAAAATAAAAATTGATAGCGGGAAAAATCCATATATTAGCCGCGTCATTGTTTAAGCCGCAAGATTAAAAATCATGGGAAAAAAGTTGCGGCTTACAGTCCGAAAAATACGGTACTACCAAACTGATATGATTCTGTAAACTTTCTGATTCTCAAAACTAGTTTTGAAAGTGCACAATTATTTGACACATCTGACAGGTCTTCCTCTTACCTAATGAAATACACAGGGTTATGGGTTTTTTTTTACCTTCTCTTTTGTATCCGTCTGAAATTCACCAGCAGGTATTTGATCATCATTGCAGCCTACTGGTACTGGAGACTTACTGCAAGATGAAAAAGCAATTAAATGGTATACATTTATGGATAAACAGATTAGGTTATTAATGTGGAGCTAGGTATGGTGTTTTTCAGTGACAATGGAATATTATCTGTATATGTGATATTGTCTGTTTTTTACTTTTATAGGTTACCAGACTTTATGATAGATCGTTATGTCTGGATGTTTGCATTTCACTACATTCAGCATAATCCCTTATCCAGAGAGATTTACATGTTATATGATTACTCTAAGGAGTGTTAATATAGATGCTGTTAGTGTATATAGCACAATAGAGATATTGAATATATAAACTGATGTACAATGTCACTGGAGGATTTTCCCATGAGCGCTCAGCCTCTAAAAGCTCTTCTGTGGTTCCTGGACTGTGATGATGCTCTTTATCTGAACCATAGAAACCTAAAGATGGGGACTTCAGCACATCCTCAGCCCTTTGAATAAGTGAGCCGATCTTATCGCCTGAGAAGAGGCACAGAGGAGCTTTTATTACAAGAACAAAAAACAGAAATTAACAAATGGTTATTAGTAATAAAAATGTCAGCATCACAGACCTCTAAATGGCTTTGTATTATCACCAGTTTGTCCGATGAGGTTCTCTTGACCATTCAGCTCCTCATGACTTTCAAAGGTTTTCCGCTCCAGCTTGTTGACCCACACTGGAACATTCTGAGATCTAACATTACTGTCATATTCCTCCAACCAGGCTGGGTACTTCAGATCAGGAATGCTAGTCAAACCAGAAAACTCCATCTCTGACTTGCGACTGGTCATCCATCTTGGAAGGTGATGGGATGAAGAGCCTTGCTTAATTGTTTTTGTGGACATAAAAGAGGCAGAGTGCAAATTTCCAATCTGTAAATCATCCACACATAGAGTTCTGGATGCAGATCTATTTGAGGACTTATTTGGGCTTTCGGCTGGCCTGGGTCGAGACCAAACACTCGAGTTGGCGCTGTTCCCTAGCCTGGAACTTTCTAATCGGGAGAGAAAAGCTGACGTGCGGGTCACAGGAAGAGAACCGTCAACAGGAAGTAGCAGCAGATCGTCGGTGGTTATGCTGAGGTGGTCTGACTCTCTGCGTTTTGAAGCTGTGGGAAGCTTCAGGAAGTCCAACTCTTGGTCTGTAAGGCTTTCTTTTAGCACTGTGAACCAAACAAGAGAACAAAGGAGTAGCAGTGTTACTCATATACATATATAGCTTCTTTAATTTGAAACAGTAGTAGTGCAAGTTTTCTGATGACGAACATTAATGATCGACAAAAGATTCAGGTTAAATTACTTCTAGCTCATCTAAATATTTACATATAAATGATTTGAACAATGTGGGTCATTCTGAAACATATTAACAAATGAACAAACAAGGCTGTTTCTGGACCTTTTCAGCTTTTTTTCTGATTGATTTAGTGATATCAGATTAACCTAAATGCCAATCAGAGTCCATTTGCTTACATAAGCTGTGCCTTTAACTGACTTTTTCCTTCTCTCTCAGCCTCTTTTTAGCATTTGATATACATTATTAGTTTATGTGTGCTGATAGTTAGTATATCTACCTCAATAATTTGTAAGCCATGATAAGAATAAGAATTTAGCAGAGTGGTTGGACGTCGCTTGATGTAATGTCACTTATGTAACAAGTACTTTAAAAAGGTATGAACTTACAAAACCCTCGAGTGTCCGACAACGATTTTTAATGTTTGTGTTACCGAGCTTCACTGACAAACCTCATGATACTAAATGCTCCTGATCCTAAAGAATTAACATGAATGTTGCCATTAGGACTATAAAAAAAATTCTTTATCCTAAAGAGCACACTACTTATACACATACATTTATCATGAATAATTCCAATGTAGAGCACTATTGGTTATGAATGTTTTGTCACCGACTTTTTCTTATCAAATATAACAACAAATCACAAAATCAGCCTAATGCATTTCACAAGGCCCTCCAAATACATCTTAAAGGTGCCCTGCCACATGTATTTCATTACTTTTGTGATAATGTCTGAAGTTTACCATGGAAAAATGCCGCCATTCTAGTGTGGTATAGAAAGCCTGCAGGAAGACTCAGCTCGATTTGCGCCTAGGCTAGAGGAAATTTGTTTACAATCACCTTGAATTGAGGCAGAATGGCTTCTTCAGGTATATTGACGTTCAGCCATCCTTGCTGTATAGGAAACTCACTGAGCTACACGAATTCTGGGGGTGCGATCTCAAGTAGGAGAGCTCATGAATAGTAATGAGCTCAATCATTACGATGTCAGACTGACCAGCTTTTCCAACTGACCCGATTTCTCCCCTTATTTCTTTTAAGTGACTAGAACTGACCGGGGAGGTAACAGTTCGTTTTCAAATTCACGACACAATACAAACACATATGGACCTAACACATATCAAAAAATACAAGTAAAAACGGTTTTGTGTGTAAGGGCACCTTTAACATACTTTAAACTATGTTTTATATAAGTTTCAATAATCAACCCCACCATCTCTGTTTCTGTATCCTGTGTGCAGCACATGAGGTGTGATCTGTTCCTTAGGAAGCTCCAGCTGCCCCACCGAGGTCACAGAGGATTGAAAATCAGCAATGTAAGCATCCAGAGCATCAGAGGCTGACTCATAATGTCTGTCTTTGTATTTGATAGTGTGAAGAGGCTCAGGGTGCAAAGAGCTTCTCAGTCGTCCTGAACTGGCTAGCAACGTCGTGACGGTCGACTCCGGAGATAGGACACCATCTACAGATGCCATGATCCATGCAGCGTATCACCATTGTCCGGATTCTCTAACAACTGGAAAAAAAAATCAATGATCTTAAATTTCTCACATTTCTCACAGTTCTTTGACCAAAATCAGACCAGACCGGATTAATCTTTAATATAACTGTGCAGTGTCAGTATTCAAAGGCAATGACATGCGGATAGCTTATGACCAGAAGTGCAAGTAGTTAAATAATTTGAAATATTGACTGTAGAAATAAAATTCAAGATTATGGACAAAGATGGCAGTTTAAAGTATAACAGTTAAGATGTGTATTTAATATGCCGCAGCGCTCAAAATGTATCTGTCCGCACCG